>NC_090733.1:2846774-2856774 GCF_036898095.1 Palaemon carinicauda | reverse complement strand
ATGCTGGCTATCATTTTCTTTGCTGCTAATGGTTTGCTATTGTTTCATTAACTTTTTAAGTATATCTGCATAACCTACGTCGTGTACAATAGTTAAACGCAACAATGGTCAATCAATTGATTCAATAATGGACGGAGGAGATTTCATATTAGTAAAGTTCGTTGAACTTTACACGGAATGTCTGCATGAATGCTCTATACCTGTAGGTTCGAAAAGTTCTATTGTTATACTAATTCACCAAAAGGAGACATAAAAGACCTGAAAAATTACTGCCCAATAAATCTACTCTCAGTAATATATATAAAATATTTACGAAGATCGTATTAGGCCGAATAGAAAGACAACTTTATTTCATTGAACCAAATGAGTAGGTAGTCATTGAATGCGAGTATATAGCAATTGACCATTATATGTGACATAAATCTTATGTTAAAACACTTGAATATATCTATAGAGGAAGTACAGCAGTACTAAAACTACATACAGAGAGTAGAAAATGTCTGATTGAGAAAGGAGTCAGACATTGAGACCCAATCTCTCCTAAATTAATCACATCGTGCCTAGAAGAATTTTTGATAAATCAGATTGAGGAAATGTAAGATTTAATATTAATGTAGAATACCTCAACAACTTAAGATTTGTTGATGACAAAGTCGTTTAGTGAATCTTAGGAGGAATTACAAAAGATGATATATGATTTGAATAAAGAAAGCAGAAATGTAGGACTGAAAATGAATGTGAGTAAAAGTAAGAAAATATCTAATGAAAATGCAGAGAAACAACAAATAATGATAATGGACGAACCTCTAGAAATTATTTATTGATATACATACTTGGGACAGACAGTAAGGGTTTCCCAAGAACATGAGATTAAGTTTAAAAGAAGTATAATATTAGGATGAAGAGATTTTAGTAAGCGAAATGAGATTATGGAAACAAAATGCCATATTCTCTAAAAAGAAGCATATTTAACGAGATGGTCTTATTAGTATTAACATTTGCATCGGAAACATAGAGCCTAAGGGTGTGTATACACAGAAAGCAGGTTACCAGCATTATAAGGTGTTCACAGAGGACGAAGGTAACCAGTTTTGACCATCTCGGTGAGTGACACAGATATGGACAAGTCAGTATCTGTCATCAGTATATAAGATGTCAAGCTCATAGTCTGACGATGACATCATACTGCTAAATAGTGTTCACAGAAAAGTCAAGAGAGAAACAAGAACATTACATGAAATATCCTACAAGAGAGAAAAGCTTGGAGAATATCATCTTCTTTTCAGTGATCTGAAAATGGAAAAAGCAAAGATATTTTCAATAGACAATGATGACACATGAGGCATTCAATTACATTCTTAGGAAAGTTGACCATCGTCTTGTGAAGACATGGTGCAACCTGCATGAGCAACCCACTCAACCTGAAAAAAAGACTTATCATTATCATCAGGTAATCTAGAATTAATTTAATATTACTTTATTAATAAGATTATAATCATAAGCCAAATTACTTACAGTTTGTATTGTATGGGACTGGTAAAAATCACATTTAACAAAGTAAAGCATTTCCCCTAGTACAGACATATGTGTAATACTAAGACTCAGTGAACCACATAGGTTGTGAATTCATACTTGTGGCATAAATTTGAGACTCTATGGGAGAGTTGACACAGGAGTAAGGAGACACTAAGGAGAAGCTAAGGAAGAGGAACCATTGTTATCTGTAAGGGAAGATATGACAGGCATTGGATATGCAATTTGTTGTACAAGTTCTTTGTATGTTGCTTCTAAGTGTCAGCTTCTGTCCAGAAAGAATTCCTTTGACATGAGGTAACAAACTATTGAAAAAAAACATTTCCTAGTCATTTTCTTTGTCTTGATTGCGATTAATTTAAGTACTGAATTTTTGGTTGTTCAATATCCAAGATGATCTGGTAGAAGTCATCTGTATTAGAGCATTTGTTAGTTCTACTATTCTTCTGATGGGTGGCAGGTGAAGTGAGCCATAGCTTTTTAATAACTTCATATTTGCACTCAGGTGTGTCTTTAGTATGTAATATGGAGGCTAATAAAGCACCTTCCTCGGTAGCCAATGTTGGCTGCATTGTACCCGTTTGGTATTCTACTTGAGGTAAATCTGGTAATGAGGTTCCAACAATATCACTGTTTAGCACACCTGATGAATTTCTATTTGAAGCTCTTTCTATCACGATTTATTTCAAGAAATGCAGTAACTTGATTTACTGCCACTTTTTTTCTTCACCAGTGTTTTTGGAAAGTAAAAAGAAGTATTGAAAATAACATAATATGTATTAAGCTACTATGCTTAGATGCATACCCTGGGCACACAGCCTTCAAGAATGTGGCAAAGCGTACAAAGACATCCATCCATACTCCTTTTTCAGCAGTACCAAGGCTAACAACAATGATTATATTTTTATATTCAATATTGTTCATTAACATTGCTTATTATATGATTAGTAGATATCTTGTAATAGGATCAACGTTCCGTGCTCTTGATTTTTTTGTTTAGAGTCAGAGTGACACCTGTTGGAAAGATTGTAGCAGAGACTGTTATCACATAGTGGGAAGAACTACAGGAGGTATACATACCAGTACCAACAAAGGAGTCTATCAAATAGATTGCTGAAGATATCTACAGTATCTGGAATTTTCTTAACCGTTTAAGCTCTATTGGTGGAAAATATATGCGTGTTTCGTGACCTCAAAATTCAGGATTCATGTACTCCAACTATATATTTGTTCATTGCTGTTGATGAAGGAGCTTTTGGAAGGTATAACTATGGTGATACGCTCCAAGCCTTGGAACTGTACAGTGCCTTGATAAGGAAAAAACTAGAAATTCTTGAATTATATTACTTTCCATATACAAATGTCAAAGGTCCGTATTAAATCCATATGATGGTCTTAATTTGACTATTAAAGATGCCACCATTAGCCACCGTTTTTCCCCGTGTAATGGCTGAGTGGGCTTTTGGAATTTTATACACCAAATGGAATGTATTAACGATGTGTGTGGACACCAAAGCTTATTTGATTGATGACATTGTAAAATGTATTTGTGTTCTGCATAACACAATCGAAGCTAAACATAATCTCACTTAGACTGCCGTCTCAATCTTTCAACAAAATGATCATAAGTATTGTCGGGGAGGACCGTCACCCGAAGCTGTGATCGTTAGGAAAATGTTGAAATCTTTCGTATTGAAGTATCCTTTAGTATACAATAACCAAACACAAAATTACTATGTTTCTGCTAAGATCACAGTTTCATAGCAGTGTTTCTGCTTCTTTGCTGTGTTTATTGCTACTTATCTTATTACTCCTGTACTGTCTACAAAAGAAAAATTAAATATAAAATGGTTCATAAGTTTTAAATATTCCTTTTACTAACCTCTATAACTTGCTGCACTCAATTCGACAAATCATATTTCTTTTATTACCCTGTAACTATTGGGTCTCAAAATAATGAATTCACACACAAAAACACACACAAAAACACACCCACACACTCGCGTAAAAATCTCACACAACAACAACAACAACAACAACAACAATAATAATAATAATAATAATAATAATAATAATAAAAATAATAATAATAATAATAATAATAATAATAATAATAATAATAATAATAATAATAATAATAATTGGCTTATCTTCACAATTCAACTCCTGGCTAATTTCAGCCCACAGTCTATCCACAATATTCCTGTTAGCGTGGTGTCTCTTACATTTATCCCACACTAGCTGTTTAGCATATACCTTTGCTTTCAGGAGCACAACATTCATCGTGAGCAGCGTCCACCAGTGCGGGTTGAGCAAGCAAGAATGATCAGAGCAAACAGGAAAGCAGGTTGAAGCAGATTGCCTGGACCGATACACTCGAACCTGCATTCTTTGTGCACGCCTGCACTTGCTTATATGGTTAAATTCTTGGCGCTATCGGCGATGTTGCTTGTGCTGGCAAACCTGCTTTTTCTGTGCACACACCTTTACTAAAGCCTTACAACATCAGCTGATTACAACTAAAAGAGTAATGTAAGGACTAATGATGAAAATAACACTAAGCGAAAGAAAAAGAGCAACATGGATACGAAAGGATATACTAATTGCAGGTAAAAAAAATTAGATAGGAAACGGATATGAGCAGTACATTCAATTAGCATAACAGAGAATAGATGAACATTAAGACCAAATGGGTCATTAGAAATGGCAAAGGAAACGGGAATGAAGAGAAAACCATGAATTTACAAATTAAAAATATTTTTGGGTGCAGACTGGTATAGAAAGACCATTAACAGATGCGTTATTGCCGGAGGTCTTTGTCATGCAATGGCCTGGTTACGACTTATGATGAAAATGAGAATGATGATGGTGATATATATATATATATATATATATATATATATATATATATATATATATATATATATATATATATATATATATATATATATATATATATATATATGTATTATAGCCACGAAAGGAAAAATGAAAAAGAATTGATTTCATAAAACAATATTCTTTTCTAAAATTTATCATGGACCTTTTGAACAGGTTCAGCAGTGATAGTGTCTTTTGGAAGTTCACTGGCTTCAGAAATTCTTTCACAATCTTTTCCTGTTATGGCCACAACAGATTTCCTGGAGCCAAGAGATTTCTGGCAGAATATACAAACATCCATCTTCTTAGGGATTCACCAGTCTGAAAAAGTTATAGATCATGTTAATTAGCTCTACTAACTAATCTAACAGAGCCATATGCTAGAAAGAAAAAACATAAATATTATAAAAACTACTGTGTATTCCGAACTACCATCGGCTTCCTGCAAAAAAAAACAAACATAGTTTACTGATGCTCAACGACACTTTCCAAAACCCATATTATTATTTTTTTTTTTAGATTTTTTCACAAATTTTGAAGCAATCTTTTTTAATTTTTTTCTGGTTAAAATAAGGAATAGATAGTATCTTTATAAATAGTTAATATCTAGTTATTTAAATCTCTATGTGGAAACTTGTATCAAAATGTATTTTGAACTTAAAATGAGGGAAACATTCAGAGCCATCATTCTTATTTAACATGAAATTAACAAAGTCAAATACACAATTGAGATTGAGAACAACTTCACTTCCACTTGTGGGGCGATCATTTCTATATTGTGACTATTGATCTTCATTTTTTAATAATTCTAAAGAATTGATGATAAATGACCGAAAGAGAGAGAGAGAGAGAGAGAGAGAGAGAGAGAGAGAGAGAGAGAGAGAGAGAGAGAGAGAGAGAGAGAGAGAGAGAGAGAGAAATTAGTTGGTAATTAATCCTGGCAGTGTATCACATCAATTGGATTTTGTATTATAGCTGATATCTTCTTAGATCGTATGTTTTTTCGGATCTCACGCTGAAGATGAAATCGTGAAATACTTCCCAGAGCTATCTAGTCTGGAATCCCTTTTCCACGAAGCCTCGGTTGTTATTCGGTAAAAAATTATTGTCTCACTAACAGAAGAATCTACAACATCTGTCAAGCTTTTAATTGATCTTGGTCGCCATTGATTAACGGGAAGCGAGAGTTTTAAAATACGGTCAAGATTGTGTAATTTCATGGCTTTGATAAGTATTATTACATTATGTATATATATATATATATATATATATATATATATATATATATATATATATATATATATATATATATATATATATATATATATATATATATATATAGATAGATAGATAGATATATTCTTTATATATATATTGTATATTTTTTGTTTGGGCGTGTTTCATGGTAATTCGTGCGTGAACGTGTGTATAAGCGAATGTGCCCGCATGTGATCGATAGATAATTAGCTATGTTTTTCTTTTACTACATTTCTCTTTTTAGAGTGCTTAAATTTGAACGTTGACAGGTGATCAAAAAATTGTAATAGCACTTCAAACACTTCCAGGAATCGTGCGTTTTTATTTACTGACGTTTTGATCTTCAAGTTAATGTATCCTCGAATATTTGTAATAAGAACAGGTATGATTACAGATAATCTGATCATAAGTATATTTGTATGTCTCTTCTGTTTTGTAACTAATGAGTCCAGTGGTGTCTGCCATTCTTTTCGTCCCTGGCTGGCCTTCAGCTGCTGACACTCATCTAAATTTCTTGGATAAAACTGCAAACCATTTGTAAATGATTTTTTGTTGGATAGGATGACAGAAGTTCCTTTTACAGTCATTATTCTTGTTGTTTTTATTTAAGGAATGCCTTATATCGTTAATGTCCGTAAGACCATGATAAAGTAATTAATTTATTTTTCAAAAGCTGGTCTTGAAGCAGTCAAAAATTGCTGCAACATTCAGGAACAGTAGTGATTTTCAAAATGACTGGAAAAAGACTTCAAAATCACCTGCTATCTTCTAAACAGCATGGCCTAATTTACTATTTCGGAGGATGAAGTTAGCAAAATATAATATATATAGAGTACCATGACTCGTCGACCGTGGGATGTTGTGATAGTCTACTGGAATTGAAATATCTCCATAGAGTACAAAACCGCCTTTTAGTTACTCAAAAACGGCTAGTCCTGGAAGCATTTCACAATCTGGAGATAAGGTCTAGAATCGAGATTTAATAAATCATTTTAGTGACTCGCACGTAAGCAAAGGTCAAACAGTTTTTCTTTTGAAAAAAACGCAATTATCGAGTCCCTTTGTCGGAACTCTCCCAAAAACTTTAGTGAGACTAAATGTCAGTTGCAGTCTTATATTTCTGTTCTTGAAATAGACCCCAGTTAATAGAGAACTACCTTTTCTACCATTAATGTTGTTAATGACCAAAAGAATTATTTTGTCATTATTTTTCCAGATTGAATTAATTAATGAATGACTTAGAGTTCTCTGTCAACCTGACATCGGAGATCATTGACGCCGTATTTTTTTCTGATGATATCATTACCTTCAATAGTCACGAGTTATCATTGCGTGTCGACTAACTATTCACCAGAAAATGGAAAAATTTGCTCGAACACTGAAGCGAAAGTTGCGGAGAAGAAAAAAAGTCTTCTTTGCTTCTGCAATTGTAGCGGAAAGATAGCCAGGACGACTGAAGACATTCGGAACACGAGTTACCTGGCAAGCATTTTTCTTCGCAATGGTCATTATATATGCATATATATATATATATATATATATATATATATATATATATATATATATATATATATATATATATATATATATATATATATATATATATATATATATATATATATATATATATATATATATATTGTCACGTACACCCTGCTTGTGGTCACGTGAAGGACCCCTGGTCACCAGCTCGCTTGAGGGGAATGCGATTTATCAGCATCCACCGGAGAAGAGGTTGTCTCCATGCCAAATTGCCAACGAATGGTTTTCTGCCTCCCACCTTGTCTTGCAGATTTTGTTGGGGGGCCTTGAGGCGGAGCTTGACGGACAACGGCCAGGAGGGCGTAGGCCTGCCGGACATAACTGGATTACTATGACGAGGATGACACTGATTGCTTTTCGGCCTCTGACGTCATGAGGTCACACCCTACGGTGTCGGAGATGCCTTACGATACCCGCCGGGCATGCAGCAGTCTGGCCTAAAGCAGCAGTAGAAGAAGCTGCCCAAAATATTCGTCCCTTTGCTTGTCATACCAGAACCCTCATTTTTAGACTTAGAAACAATTTTCAAACCCTTTGGACTTAAAGTTTTCGAGTGGAAATTGAATTAACGTAAATGCTAAGTCTTCGTCCCCTGACCGTTGTTCATCAAGTTAAGAATAATTGTACCATGCTACCATGAAATGAAGAGCACGTATTTTATTTAAAGAAACATTACCAGATTGAAATTCTTAGACTTTCTAAAAGTGCTCAGACCTTTGTATGATTATTTTTGAAAATATATTGCTCAATACAAATTAAACTTTGTGTATCCCGCATCTTGAATATTAATGTTTAAATTAATTGTCAGTGTCGTGACAATAAAATGGTGGCGAGTCGGTGGATCATTGAGCAATTAGGAAAAAGATGTAAATTAGGTACATTGGTATTTGGGAAATTAGTGTCACAATATTTGCTCTTACGTCGTATTCCGTGTTGTCGATTAATAGCGTACTTAGTTCATTATGAAATGTTTTGAAAAAAAAGAGTAAGTTATTGTTTGCCAGTTTTCGCCTGAGATTATCTTGATTGATGAAGACGAGTTGTTAACGTAATCACCAAAGCGAGTTCAGTTGTTAACAGTTGTTAAGTAATTAGTAATGTCACGTAGGAGATTTAAAAATTTTGCCTTTGGTTTCTTTTAGTTACAGTGTGTCATAAGTGATTTGTTTGTCAAGTGTTCGGTCTGGTTGATGACACCAAGCATTGTTAGCAAATTGTTATGGACAAGTAATGTCAAATTGTTTAACAGGGAGAGTGAATGCATTTTTGTTTGAAGGGTACCCGATTAAAGTCAGCTGACACGGATGAAGATGAGTGAAATGAATGCGATGTTGTGTGGATTCCCTGAGTAAGCATTATGATGTCACCACCACTGTTATAGAGCACACCTTGAATGAATTTTTGCTGTGTGTGGTAAGAGGAAACCTAAGATTTTGATAAGTAACGTAATTTCTTTTGCTTAAAGGTCAGAATTAATTCTTTGTTTACAAATCTAACTCTTTAGAGGGTTATGAGTTTTGGAAAAATCGTGACAAGTAGACACAAATTGATTGATTTTGAGTAATGTTTGACAACATGATATCAAGATGAGAATTTGAGTTTTTTATGTGTTTGTCAGTTATGGTTAACTCGCGAGAACGAAATAAGTAATGTGAAAAATTTGAGAAATGGCGTACAAGATGCCGTAAATTTTCATTTGTTCGTGGCAAAGAGTAATGTAAATGAGCGAAACGACTGTAACATCAGATATTGGAGACATGATAGTTATAACAGTAGGTCTAGAGTTGCAAGACTTAATAGGCTAACCTGTGGTTTGAAGAATAACTTACTCAAGCAATACACTCTGATTCATGTAAAGAATTCTTAAATTGATTACTTATTTTTGAAGTCAAGGTATGACGTAGAACGTGGGTTTGATGTTAATTAAGTGATTTGGTGAATCCACGAGATAAGGCCTAGTATTTTGATGGCTTTGTTTAGTGACCTGATAAGAGGCTAGCTAATTGCCCTTCAGAGTTATGTAAGTTTCGGTAACTTGTCTCAAAGACAAAATAGATTGTTTTGTTTTCTTTTTTGTTTGTATCATGATGCCTGTTTTGTGCATAAGATCAGGACGTAATTTAAAGGGTTTTGAGCTCAATTTGCTTTAAACACAGGATTTAATGAGTGTTGGAGATACACCGTATTACTTAGTTATTGGTCAAGATCCAAATTTGCCTTATGAAGTTTTCACGAAGAGAAACTGCCTGTGTATAATGTAAAAGATTTTCGTACCTATGTTCCCAACGTAAATAGAGGGCTTTTGAAGTTACAAATAATTTTTTAAAGATAGCCCAAGCGAGAAACATTCGTAGTTACAACAGGAGATTTAAGACAAAGTCATACGAAATTCAGATAGGGGATCGTGTGTATATAAAACGGCTTCAGGGTAGAGAGCACAAGTTCGAATCAACTTTTATTGGTCCGTTCAGGGTAATTCATATTAACCGTGATAAAATAACTGTAAAGAGTATAGCGAGAGGTAATGTATACGAGGTTTGTACTGCCAAAATGAGTTGACGAGCGCCGATAATCGGAATGTGTCAGCAATTTACCCTGTGCTAGATGCCAATGATGGGTCAGCCGAGTTGCAGAGCACTCCTTGAGGGAGAGAGAGAGAGAGAGAGAGAGAGAGAGAGAGAGAGAGAGAGAGAGAGAGAGAGAGAGCTGAGTGGCAGAACGCCACCCGAGCGCGTTTTCTGTTGAGAGGGAGAGAGAGGGAGAGAGAGGTGATGGAGCAGCTGGTGAG
>NC_090733.1:2839274-2841774 GCF_036898095.1 Palaemon carinicauda | reverse complement strand
GTTTGAATATGCAGATGACACTGTCCTCATTATGATTACTAGTTCTGAGAAGTGCCGGTTGGCGTAATTATAAGAGATACTGTACAACCTAAAATTCTCAATTTTATTATATTTCGATTTAAATATTTGTTTGTGTTCATTTAAACAAAAAAACTCTAATATATGAGAGGCGTGTAATTCCATTCAATCAACTTGTAACGGAGAGAGAGAGAGAGAGAGAGAGAGAGAGAGAGAGAGAGAGAGAGAGAGAGAGAGCGAGCAATTGAAAAGGTAATATCCCCCTTCCCAATTCATTACTGCCCCACTAAATTCTTAATGCGATTGCGCTTAAGGCTCTAGTAATAATTCAATAGTTTCTGAAAGGGAAATGAAATTTATTTCTACATCAGAGTAGGTTTTTTTTTTATATTGCTCGCTTCGTCCGGAAGACGAGCGCACGCACGTACAAACATCACTGTCAAGAGCAGATGATGAATCTATAATCAGAAACTGAAGCAATGTAGAGTGCAGGTCATTTCTTTTTTGTAGGGGAGTGGTATCGCAAAGAATTGGTGTCTCATTCTAATAATGTTTAATTAATTTTTGAAAATTTGATATGACTTGTAGGATGCTTCTTTGTGAAGGTAAACACATGCACTGGTTATGAACATTTCATTTTCTTAGGAAAATAGTCCTATTTCTAGCGTAGCCAAAATATATTTATTTATTTTATTTTATTTTTTTTTTTTTGTGGTGGGGTGGTGGGGGTGGGAGGTGGATGTACAGATCAACTTCGATGTCCTTCGGAAACTTACTGGAATTTATTAGGATCATGTTAATAAAACTATAAATGTAAAAACTGAATGGGAATAAAGATGAAGATATTAAAGTTATTGATTGATAACTAGATTGAAAGTGTTTGAAAACCAAAGGAGTGGCAGACCTCACCCCTTTTTTGCTCTTATGTTCTTTTTATACCAATCCGTTAAAGATATACTTTCAATTTATTTGTTTTCATTCTTTGAAAATGCTTATTTAGAGGTCTTTCAGAAATTATTCTAATAAGCAGCTTACCTCAGAAATGTAATAAAAAATACATGCATGTGTGTAACTCATTTAGAATCCATTGTTTCGAAACACAAAAACCAATCGAGATATCAACAAGGCTTTTAATAGACGCTTAAAACTTAAATGGTGTTAGGCATCTCCAACTGTACGTTTATAAACCTTATCATGAAATGAGTTAGGAGTCTATTTCAAGACACATCATATTTCAGTGCTTGACACTATTTCAAATCACTTTATTTCGTAACACTGACCTGAAAACAGATACTCTTGGAACACTGAAGCATTCCAGGGTGCTCACATATCCCGTTATATTGGCAAGGGTTCGAAAGAGAGGGACGAAATCTTTTTCGATCCACTTGTGCGTCAGTGTAAAAGGGTTGTTCATGATGGATCCCACTTTTCATTTTATTTGTTTCTGATTCTTATATCAGGGGTAGAGAACTATGGCCTCCAATATCGGCGCTTTTTTTTATTATTATTATTATTAGTAGTAGTAGTAGTAGTAGTAGTAGTAGTAGTAGTAGTAGTAGTAGTAGTAGTAGTAGTAGTAAAAGTACTTGCTAATCTACAACCGTAGTTGGAAATAGAGGATGCTATAAGCCCAATGGCTCCAACTGGAAAAAAAAACCTGTGAGGAAAGTATATAAGAGAAGTAATTAAAATGTAAATAAGTAATTTCAGAACAGAAACAACATTAAAATAAATATTTCCTATCTAAACCATAAAAACTTTAACAAAATACGAGGAAGAGAAATAAGATAGAATAGTGTGCCAGAGTGTACTCTCAAGCAAGAGAACTCTATCCAAAGATGGTGGAAGACCATTGTACAGAGGCCATGACACCACCCAGAAAGATAACAATGGTTTGATTTTGGAGTGGTTTTCTCTTAAAGAGCTGCCTAATATAGCTAAAGAATCTCTTCTACCCTCACCAAGGAAAAAGTGGCTACTGAACAATTACAGTGCAGTAGTTAACCCCTTCAGAGAAAATTTGTTTACTGATCTCTGTATTGTCAGGTGTATGAGGATAGAGGAGAATATCTAAATAATAGGCCAGACTATTCCGTGTATTTGTAGGTAGAAGGAAAATTAACCGTAAGCTAAGGGAAGGATTCAATGTAGCACTGCCTGGCCAGTCAAAGGATTCACTAATTGTCTATCGGTAGTATTTTACCAGCCATTCCAACGAAGTAGGAAAGAGGTTATGTTTTACCTCCTGTTTATGTGTTTCTGTGTTTGTGTTCGTTAGCGAACACCTTCCTGGCCAGAATTTTAATCGTGTGTGATCAAATTTACAAGGATTAAACTGTAATCTAAAAAATCTGAAAATGATCGAATTTTGGAAGGTCAAGGTCAAAGGTGAAGGTAACGGTTAGGCAAAATAACGAATTCTCCTAATCAGCCATAAGTTTGGATATCGTTGTCACAGAGACTTCAAACTTGGTTCATATTT
>NC_090733.1:2821774-2836774 GCF_036898095.1 Palaemon carinicauda | reverse complement strand
GGTGATGTCATCTTCATCTACCTCCAGACCCATGGACTTGCCAAGGGATATAATCTCTTCTACATCTCCCTCTAAGGCAAGCACAGGTTCAGGCTCGGCGCCAAAACCTTCAAAATTTCTGGGAGAAACAGCATCAGGCCAATGCTTCTTTCAAGCTGAATTCAGGGTCCCTCGAGTTACTCCCTCCTAAGCCTGATCTATGATCTTCATGCAGTGCACGATATTAAAATGGCTCCTCCAAAATTCATGCAAAGTCAAGTTGGTTCTTAGCGTGACATTAAAGCACTGCTTAAATAAGTGCTTGGTGTAGAGCTTCTTAAAATTAGAGATGGCTTGCTGGTCCATGGGCTGGAAGATAGAGGTATAGTTCGGTGAAAGATACAGCACTCTGATGAACTTGAACTGGTCGATGATATCATCGTCGAGTCCTGGGGGGTGAGCGGGAGCATTATCCAAGCAAAGCAAGCACTTCAAAGGCAAATTCCTCTCCTGAAGGTACATTTTGACAGCAGGGCTAAAAACTTGGTTTACCCATTCAACAAAGAAGTGCCTAGTAACCCAAGTCTTAAAATTAGCAAGCCAGAAAACATGCAGCATGTCTTTATTGACTCAATGTGCTTTAAATGCCCTAGGGTTCTTGGAATGATAAACCAATAACGGCTTTATTTTGCAGTCCCCGGTGGCATTGGCACATAGGGCAAGAGTCAACTGATCCTTCATAGGCTTATTTCCAGACATTTTCTTTTCTTCAGCGGTGATGTATGTTTGACTAGGCATCTTTTTCCAAAACAGACCGATTTCATCACAATTGAAAAATTGCTGGTCTACGTAGCCTTCATCCTCCACGATCTTTTCGAACTTCTTAACAAAATCGTTTGCAGCCTTGGTGTCTGAATTTGAAGCCTCTCTGTGACGAACAACTAAATGAATCCCGGTCCGTCTCTTAAATTTTTTGAACCAACTGTGAGATGCCTTGAATTCATCCGTCGTAGGATCGGTTGAACTCTCCCCCGTGTCACCCCTAGAGTCTGCCGCCTTCAAGTCACAATGAATAGCGCTGGCCTTCTAACAAATGATCGTTCCAGTGATCTTATTGCCAACAATCTCTTTGTCCTTTATCCATATTAACACAAGGCATTTCATCTCTTCCAAGGTAGGAGTGCAACGTTTTCAAATAATGGTGATCCCCTTCCATGGTTTGACTGCTGTAATGGCTGCCTTCTGTTTGATAATCGTTGAGATCGTAGATATATTCCGGCCATAATGTTTAGCCAGATCACTCATACGCACACCGCGCTTATGTTTTTTTTTTTTTTTAATATAATTTTTTGCTTCAATTCTAATGAAAGCATTGCCTTCTTCCTTTTCTTACCAATACTAATACCAGTACGGAAACCAAGCTTCTTAGGACCAATGATTATACGTAAAATCGAAAATGAAACGTGAGAAAAGGAAAATAATAAGCACTGTTAATAACAGACTGAACAGAAGACCATCACACAATGATCACGAGAATAGAGAACTGACCGACGCAATGCTCACTGGCCTCCCTCCGACCTGCTGCCGCCTACCGGCGTTAACAAGAAACTATGAAAGAGTATGGTGTACGTCAGTTGTTGGAACATGTCATCGGGTGTCAAGACGAGAATTCGATCTAATTTTACTTCGGATGTTACAACAATCTTATGTAAAAGCAATTGCATGTAGAGGATCCACTGTATTGGTAATGATGTAAATAAAAATGACAGTAATGACTGGCGAAAATTTTTAGACAGGAAAGTAGATGATGCTGACTAATCAATAAATTCAGGATGGGGTTATGGTATAAGAATCTCTCATAGAATTGAAAAAGAAGCTTATAATCATTATAAAGAGAGATGGACCTGTCAATACAGCAGATGAAGAAAGACATGGTTTGATGGACACTTTAGTGGGTTTAGTGGGGTCATGAATAGGATATATGAAGAAATTATTTGATTGATATACCTGAGACTGATGAAGACCTTGATGTACCCATGAATGAGTGCAGTGTTTTTAATGTCGAACCTATCATTAAAATAAACTCTGGAGATAGAAAGCCTCTGGTTATGATGGAATAACTGCTGAGAAGATATTGGCCGAAAATGAAGTAACCCCCAAAAGGCATATAAGATGATTTTTGTAGAATGTGGCATGAAGAGGCAATACTTGACGAATGGGAGTTAGGAATCTTGGTGAAAATATAAAAAAAAAAAAAAAAAAAAATTGGACATGACTGTTTGCAATAATTACCTAGGCATATTAATTACGTAAGTTTTAATGAAAATATATAGTATGCTTATTCTTAAAAAACTCAAAAAAAAAAGCTTGATGAAAAACTGAAAAATGAGCAAGAAGGATTTAGAGAAGGTAGATGTTGTACTGACCAAATTTTCAGCAATAAGTAGAATATAAAAATCCACTTTTCATGGCTTTTGTAGAGTATAAAAAAGCCTTAGATAGTGTGCATCGGCCAATTTTTTGGATGGCCGGCCTTTATTATGGAATTCTTCTTAAATATGTAAATTAGATTAAGTGTAAATCTACGATTAGTGAAGTCCTATCGAATGAATTTCCAGTGAACAGCAAAGTACTTTAAGGGAATGTGGTTTCAATTATGTGGTTTATCCTCTACATGGATTTTATAATACGTAGAATAGTTACAGTTAAGGATAGTAGAGACGGAGTGGACTGGAGTGCTAATAGGAAATTAGATGACCTAGAATATGCTGATGCAATCCTTATTAGGAGGATACTGCAGGATTTTCATTGCTTATCTACCAGAATGGATGGAATATCACAGGAGGTTTGGCTTAAGATAAATAGAAGAATAAGTTGATGAGAATGGAGTATGCAATGAAACATGAAATATTAGGAGAAAAGATTAATGAGTTAGAATAATTTAAGCATTCAAGAACTATGATCTCTAATACCGGGTCTTCAGAATTAGAGTTTAATTGAAGATTTAGAAAGCAAATGACGAGTCTCAAGTAAAGCTTGGAAATCTAAGGGCCTAGAATTACTAATAAAAATCAGGCTAAATATCAGTTTAGTGAGATTTGTGTTATAGTATGGACCTCAGTCGAGGTAAGACAATAGAATAATCTGTAGCAGATTTAGGAAGAATATTGGGACCTCTAGTCCATCTGCTATTTGGGCGAACATAAGAATTTTAATAAGTACTGTTTTATTTTCTTACTTATTTATTTGTTTTGCGCAATCACATTTCTATGGAGTCCCTGAGGAAATATTGGTGGGTTGTCCTCTGGACAACATGGGGCAATATTTTGAATTTACAAATTAGTGCCACCATTGCCTAAAAACTTTATCTCTTAAATGTCTTGATAACGGTACATCTCACCTCTCAAAAAAATATGTATATTACTATATTTTTATAGTTACAGATAAAAAAAAACGCAATAAATGCTATCTCATGTTGTTATATATGTATCTGTATGCAAAATGAGGTCGTCCGCTATTGGAAATCCTATTTTTCCAATACCTGGAAACTAAACTCAGTAACATCGAGCAAAATGTGAAAACCACAATGTTTTATTAGTCATAGATTCAAGCATATAAAGCATTTTCTTTTGTCAATATGTATGTCTGTACATGTATACAATGTAGTTCAGTCTTTATCGAAAACCCTACTGTATTTCGATTATTATCTTAGGAACAATGGAACATAATGCTTCGCAAACAGTAACTATACCCATGTATGTATGATGATATATCTGAATGAACACAACGAAATTACTTCCTTATTCACTATAATATGCTAAAGTGGTTAGGTGATAAAACCAAGGGTACAGAACATAGAAAATATACAAACGTGTTCATAATGAAATGCACATATTTTTTCACCAAACTCTAAGCATATATTTTTCTTTTCTTTAGAAGTAAAACAAGAACATTGCAAACAATAGCTGTCTTCTACTCCATGTCATGAAATTGCGTTTATGGTAGAGTGACTGCCATAAACGCAATGATGAAGCGCAGTAACGAGAGGGCTAGTGGTGTGTTCAAATTAAGCTACAAGACAAAGCATCTTTGGATTGTCACAAAACATGTTACCGTTCCTATACAGACAGACAGAATGTGGCTAAGTATGTGACGTGACAGAGAAAGAAAAAAAATTCAAAATAGTGAAGATCCACAGACAAGCAGAATAAGAAGATCACAACTGCCATCTACAGAACGACAAGTGGAATCGAACAATTTAAATTGGAAAAAAGAAAGTTTACTCACTGATTTACCAGTGGCAGTTGCATAATATTGCAAGAGGGGTTACAACAGATTCATGTTTATACCTAAATATACTAACTAGTTATGTGGAGCTGAAGTTATCAGTCCTGATGTTCGACATCTACAGTCAGTAATCACTGACATGTATGCTGCTCAGCACTTCAATACTTGGATCACAATTGAATTACATGACATATGCACAAGGTAAACTCAAAGAGAAAGGTAGAACACAGTGGAAGTCTGACTTTGATGACAAAAAGATTGCTTTAGAGGTTTCCAAGTATTCCCACAAACAGGCTGTGCAGAGTTTAGTTTTCTACAACATTATGAATGGTCAGGTAGCTCCCACAATTGTTTAAGTTATTAAGTCCGTCATCATTACCAAATATATGGCAAGCTCATTACAGACTACTACGAGGGCTGCCTTCCATAAAAAAATATAGATCCTTTTAAAATCCATGGAACAGCTCAAACGAAGCATCAAGGCCAGTGAGAAAACCTTCTGTGTCTTTGAGGTCATCTTCATTTGTCTTCTAATTGCATTGCAACTGTGACAATTGCAGCTGGTGACCATATTCCAGTACGAATTGTGTTCCCTCATCAACGTGTATGACTAAATACAAAAGGGAAACAATATGGCACTTGTAAATCACCTTAGTGTAGAAAACGTAGATGCTTCAAACCCAAATGTTCTCATAGTAGACATGCAACAGATGCTATACCACATCATTAGACATTATGGAGGGGGATGCCACTATGTGTTTGAGAACATCAAGGAAAAACTGTCATGTTATCCAGCAGGTACCGAAAAGATTATGGTATTTGACAGGTATGAAGATCTATCAACCAAGGATCATGAGAGGAGGTGGCGTGGTGGTGGGTGTTCCAGGGATTTTAATCTGACCACCAACATTCCATTTCTAAAAAGGATGCCATTCTCAAGAGCAAGCAAAGAAGTTGGAGCTTTCAGCTGTTCCCTTCACCATGTACATGGATTCATAACTACATATCGACTGCTATTACAATGGTAGCTTCAAGCATGATGACAGCTATTACAATGGTGGCTTCAAACATGATGACAAAGTTGTAACTATGATTGCCTCCCTACCGAAAAATGCAGAAAGTGGCAAAACTGTCATATGAATTCCTAGCAATGCTTATGGGTTTATTGCTTTACTGTTACTACCGGTCCCTGTTTTATATATATATATATACATATATATATATATATATATATATATATATATATAGATTTATTTTTATATTTTATGCCAGTTTCTTGACATTTCACTTTGAAAAATATAGAGCAATTGGTGCCTTTTTTTTTCTTAAGATAGATTTCAAATGTAAGACATTGTTGTTCTTTTTATTATTATCATTTCCACATTTTACAACCTGTTAACCTGTTTCACTGAAATGTTAATTTATCTGGGCTTGCAAGTGTAGTGTGAGTCATGAATGTTGATTCAATTGCATGACATTGTCATCCACCTGCTCCAAGATAATGGAAGATTTTTTTTTATTTGTTGAACTAAATTGCCTGCATGAACAGTCATACATAATGAGATGACAGCATATTTAATGTGTTTATTTGAATCTATAACCATGATCACACTGAGGTAGACTTTTTCCATGTTATTACCATACACAGTTTCAAGATATTTAAACAAAAAATGGGCATTTCGGTAATGGTGAATTTCATTTTGCATATGCTTACATATAATATTAATGTGATAGGGATTTTAGTAGGTTTATTGTGATCAATGACTAAGAAAACAGTTATTGACACCATTTTTTTTAAAGGATGTGGTGCAGATTTTTCAATATATTCATAAAACTAAATTTTTGGGTAATAGTGCCACTAATTTGCATATTTGCATATTGCCCGAAGTTGTCCAGAGGGCAACCCAGTAGAATTTCCTCAGAGACCCCATGGGAATGTGACTCTGTAAAAGAAAAAATAATGTACGTATGAAAATTCTTAGGTACATCATGGGAGACATAGGGCTGACAAATGGACACTTAAATGGTAGGACAGGATTAGAAATTAAGTTATAAGAACGACTACTCTAGTGTCATATGTGGATGAGGTCGTGTCGAGAGGTTGATGGAGATCGATTGATCATACTATCCGCACTCCCCAAGGACTCCACAAGGCACTAGAAGAGCTGGAAGACCCAGCCCTACATATCTGAGGATTGTGAAGCATGAAGTAGTAGTTGATAAATGGAGAGGTATTGATTTAAATGCTCAAGATAGAGACGACGAGCAAAATGTAATCTAGGCCAATTGTGTCAATATATATAGGAGGAGATGGTGAAGATGATGATATATATAAATTTAAAACCTTGAAGACCTATCCCTAATATCAACGTTAATGACATATTAAACTATGTATTAAACATCGCAAACTGTCCATGGATTTTGACCGTCCTGAAACCCTGTTATTTTAGGTTCATCAGCCACCCATGCCTAAGCTATTTGTCGTTTGAACGAAAATACTTTAAGAATGTTCGTTAAAAAAACTTGTTTAAATGATTACAGCTATCTTAGATCCTGCCGATGTGATTCGAAAATACTTAAGCGAAACCTTCAGAAGTGTTATTATTACGGTGCCTTCGGCGTATACGCTTTCATCCTGTTAAATTGATTTTACGGAAAAATCTGATGCAATCTTATATCCGAAAAATGCTTCTCTGATGCTGTTGATGCTATGATGATGTTGATGTGTTTGTTGTTTGGGAGGTACTGCGCTTTGATAGCTATTCTTATCCCGGATGTATTGATGCAAAGCACTTTACTCGGTACTCGCCTTAATCTAAGTCAACAGCCTTTATCGTAGTTAAACGGCCTTTTCAAGACGTTTTTTGCCAGAAGATATTCGTTCTCTGCGTCAGTTAATCAATTTTATGGCAAATCATTCTATGCTTCGGCTTCGTCACCATTGAATCCAAGCCCCGAGAAAGAGCGACCAGGTGCGTGATTCTTCTTCTTTGGAATGCTTTGACATCTTTTTTCCACCAACCTTCATCCCGACTTTCTTTTTTGATGGCACGCACCGCTTCGGTTGGTGTTTACATTTTCCCCTGCAAAACACTTCCCGGTTTTGGAAGGGCAAATTGCTTGGCTCGATAAGTCGACAAAAAGGGAAAAGCACCGTCGATTATTCCATACTCCTCTTTGATCTGAACATTTGTTCAAATAACACTTGGGAAATATGCGTAAAGTTCATTGTTAATCCGGAGAATGGCATGGCACTATATACCATTCAAGGAATGAGGCGGTTTTATGTTCGACGCTAGAACATTACCGGATGTGAATAGGACTGTTATCGTCAGAATAAAGAGGAGATGCGATCGTAATCGTTTTGGAAAACATATGATAATGAATATTTGTTCTAAGAGAATATGAACACGATTACGTGTGAGGTCTTTCATTAAACACTTGATTATGAAGCTGTGTTTGTCAAATAAAGTCAGCATAACTACAATGAAAATTTAGTCATTAATGGACTTCAGTATTATTCGAAGTAAATGCAAATGTCATAAAGAAAGAATATCTAGATTAAATTTCTAATCATATGGTCAATGTTGCAATCATTGACAATGCATATATCTTAAATCTCAATTCAAGCTTAATGTAGTTTAAATATAAATTTAGTAGCAAGTTATCTTCATAGGATGATTTGCATATATATATATATATATATAAATATATATATATATATATATATATATACATATATATATATATATATATGTATGTATAAGTATATATATACACTATATCTATATGGATATATATACATACATCTATATATATATATATATATATATGTATGTATGTATAAGTATATATATACACTATATCTATATGGATATATATACATACATCTATATATATATATATATATATATGCAGCGGTAGACACCGGTAGATAGAACAGAAAGGGCCATGGTCTGCTTCTTATTATTATATTTTTTTTCTGTTCTTTTATATATTGTTTTTGTGTGGACTATAGCTGTTTGATGAAGAATAATTTTAAACTAGTAACTTTGCGGGCATTTATTTTTTTGCTATCTATATATGGTAAAAGTTTGTAGCTGTGATCAATAAATTATCTATATACCTATGTATCTATCTCTCTGTCCATCTATACAGCATATATATATATATATATATATATATTTATATATATATATATATATATATAAATATATATATACTTATATACATAATTTTATATATATATATATATATATACTGTATATATATATATATATATATATGTAGGTATGTGTGTGTCTGTATATATATATATATATATATATATAAATTCTGGCATCTTTCATTTCCATTGACTGGCTAAATACATAGAGGAGTCATTGTGTAGATACATCCATGTTTAACTGGGGTCCACAAGGCACTAGAAGAGTTGGAAGACACAGGCCAAAATGGCTAAGGCCTTTGAAGCGCGAAGTAGGAGATGATGAATGGAGAAGTATTGAATTAAAAGTTTAAGATAGAGCTGATTGGCGAAATCTAACCAAGGCCCTTTTCGTCAATAGGCGTAGGAGGAGATGGTGATGATATATAAATATATGTATATATATATATATATATATATACATATATATTACATTATATATATATTCATATTTATATATACATACATATATATATATATATATATATATGTATATATATATATATATATATATAAAAGCTGCGGGCAGTTAGGTTTTAACTGAGAGGCAAGGTGCATGAAACTAATCTTTATCAAACAGTCAATGAGTTTATATACAGCAACTTGCGTGGACAAACGTTACAAAAATTCAAACATGATAAACCTTGTGCTAAAATGATAACGTACGTTAGTCTATTAACAGTGAAGGGAAGAAAGAGTGATAAGATAGAAAATCAAAACCGTTGCAGTGTACGAGCGTGTATGAAACATGTGCGGTACAATATGGATACAGTCGTAGTCCCCTTTGGCAGGTTTAAAGGTTTAAAGGTCACTCATGAATGGTAGAGGCAAGGGACAGTAGCATTGCCCTAGCAAGCAGGACAAACAGACTGACCATATGATATATGATCAGCACCCAAGGCCCCTCTCCACCCAACCTAGGACCAGGGAGGGCCAGGCAATGGCTGCTGTTGATTCAACATATAGACCTATAGGCTCCCCCTAACCCCCAAACCTTAGCTCACAAGGATGGTAAGGTTGCAGACACTGCAAGAACTAACGAGTCTGAGCGGGACTCGAACCCTCGTCTAGCAAACACCAGACAGAGACGTTACCAACCAGGCTAAATGGATATCACTTTGAACGGCTCCAATATATCTGGCAATAAACTGGGATATGTGACATAATTCTAGGAAACTTAAAGCGGCTGAAATCCAAAATGAAAGAAATAATTATCTCTTAAGAGCAAAATACGACGAATATGTTAGAAATATATAATTGTGAGGATTAACATATTCTGTACTCTACTTATCATTTCTAGTCTAATGTTTCTCTATAAAAGCTTGCAACCCAGAAATAAAAAAAAAGCATTGAATCTGCTTGTTCTCAAAATATTAACTTTCCTTTATTCTTTCATAAACCATGTACATCAATGAAAGAAAACTATTGTGTATAATATTCTAGTACTTGAGCATTTTGATTGAAAAATCACTTCCTGTTGCTCTGCACCCGACTTTATCAAAACATTTATAAAACTGATAAAACAAAGAATTATGTCACCTTCTTCCTCGTGCCGGAATATTTACAGGAAAATTAAAATTTTCATAGGTTGCATATCAGAACGTTCATTGGATATCAAGTTGATATTGCGTTGTGTACCAGCTTCATTATAAAACAAAGTTTTAACAAAGCGATTGCTTACGGTTTTCACAGGCTGGCTCCCTTTAGTTTTGTTTTCCAAAATGTAAGTGAGACATGGTCAGGCAGCGTTGGAAATAGTAAGATTTCGTTCAGAATGGGATAAAGTATAGTAAGCAG
Organism: Palaemon carinicauda; assembly: GCF_036898095.1. Lineage (NCBI taxonomy): Eukaryota > Metazoa > Arthropoda > Malacostraca > Decapoda > Palaemonidae > Palaemon > Palaemon carinicauda. Next base: position 2,826,507 of record NC_090733.1, on the reverse strand, counting down.
TTCTATTCATAAGAAGAAATATGTCGAATTATAAGTAAAAAAACAACATATCTCTATATATATATATATATATATATATATTTCTATATCTATATATATATGTATATATACATATATATATATATATATATATATAGGTGTGTGATTGTGGTTGTGTATTTAACATATCCGGACGTATATGTCAGCAATGAATTAGTTTGTCGTTAGAATTATTCAGATAAGATTCATTCATATACAATATACTGTATACACACACACACATATATATATATATATATATATATATTTATATATATATGTGTGTATATATATATATATATATATATGAGAGAGAGAGAGAGAGAGAGAGAGAGAGAGAGAGAGAGAGAGAGAGATATTTGGTGATCCCAAAGATATTTAATTTAATATACAAGTTTAATCCTGAGCATTACTCGATGGGTTTTTTACTTGAAATTCCTTAGCATTATGAGTTTTGTTGATCTCTTTTTTCTTCTTAATAATAATATTTCTCCCTTTGAATTCTGCACGCATTAACTCCTTAATCTTCTTTTATAATCCTCTTAAGTGATAATTCTTATCACTTTTATAATTAAATCTTTTTCCCTCTATCGTGATTAAACATTTTTACCCGCCATCCACCTCGACCTTTATTTAGGATAATTTTCATAATTCAATTTCTTTCATTTTCCCCTTCAGTTATTGGTTCTTCCCTCTTTATTCTCTGGTACCTGTATCCTATGGATTAAAGTTGTTATTTTATTCTAATCTGTCCATGTAGTACGCAGTTACTCGAGCGAACTATGATATATAATGGTTTTATCAAAGAAATGATTAACATAGATCTGAAAAGCACTTTACTCTTGAACTTTAGGACATGTCCAAGCCTATTCGATTAATTTTTACGAATTCATTTGATTAGTAATTTTGGGGTAGCCTACTTATTCCTCCTACCACCCACCCACCTTTCCTCATTTTTTAAGCCTATCTTCCCCGCCTGTGTTTTCATCCTCTCCTTTGTTTTCTCTCTGTTTACTTTCTCAATTTTCATTATGTATTTATCATTACTGGTCTTTTTTTCCAATTTCTTTTCTATTTATTTTCTACATCAAAGTATTCTCTCTCTCTCTCTCTCTCTCTCTCTCTCTCTCTCTCTCTCTCTCTCTCTTCACTATATAATAAATAATGAATATCATGCACCTGGAGAGGATATTCGCTAACAAAAGTGTACATATAAAGGGTGGTTAATTCATGACAATAACTGGGCACGCGTTTTATTTAATTTCGTATAACTATGGATAAATAGACCATCGTCGTTATCGCTGTCCGTGGTAATGTTGATGAGTTCTGAACTTTCATGTATATTTTCTGAACAATCAGGACCTTCTCAGAGCACCAGCTTTGGATCTTGGAGCTACGCTTGCAGAGCTGTCCGAGTGAGTCTCCACAACGTTGAATGCACATGTCGCCTCATACAGCTCCACACTTTTTTGATGGTGTTTAACTCAAGATTGGCAGGTGGCAGCCGGAGGACCTCATGACCCCAACATCAGATCATTCTGGCTGGTTCTTCTTCCAAATCAGTAAACCTCAGGGTGCAGTGCATGTGCTGGGAATAGTATCCTGCAGCACTCCAGTCTGTTTCCCTAGTGGCAGTGATTGGGCAACAGCTTCCTTCTGTCAGCTGACTAAGGAAGAGTGCATTTTCCTGCACCAGCACCTCTGGCTCAGTGAGCACAGACAGATGCTGTGATATCAGCCACCATATGAAGGGTGCTGTTCATTTAATCACGACAGTCTCCTATATTGTTCTTGGCAGGGTAGCACAGAAATTATTCATCAATGAAACCTTCATCTGTGCCACTTGCTACTACAACGAACCGTTCACGCTCACCAGGAGTCACTAGACGGCTGAGGGTAGCACTTGTGTTAGGGTGTGTTGTGTCCACCAACTCTGTACTGTGGTGTATCTGGGTAGTAAATCTCGTTATGTCATTGCAAAACACCTGTCTCACCTCTCCCTGCTTTCTGAGTGATGAAAGAGCATTAACACGATGGCACAGAAAATCTAAACATTTCTGCTTCATGTACATTTTCCGTTGTGAAGTCTTATTCCTGAACCCAATGTTGTGAAGTAATTGCCACAAAGTCGTATCTGAAGTTTCTTCTGAATAATATTTGTCCTCTTTAATTTACACGCAACCTACCAATAGTGAATGTTTGTTCCTACACAAATGGTGGCTAATGGCACCAACGGTGAAATTATCACAAAAGGGCAGAAGGGTCCTGGTCGGAGATTGATCTAGTGCCATGCAAATGCTAGGCGAATACGTTATGGAATTTCCCACATGAATTACATGGAATGCGGTTTATATATTCCTTGGTAATGTCGGGAGATTTCTTTATTATGATATTCTTAAACACTACATTAACGGTGAAATTTGTTAAGAGGTTGGAAATTTCTTTCAAAGAACTACTATATGGTAGTACAAGTAAGTTATGTGTACTGTATTATGATTTTCTCTGCTATTATTACCGAAGGTCTTTTTCTCTTTTCTCTGTGTATCATCTAATAAAATTTCAAGGTACTTAATTTTTTTGCCTTTAGTCCTAATCTCATTTATTTCATCATCAATATATTCAGGGCTACAAACTTGCAATGCTCTCATAACATTAAAGTTAACACCGATTTCTTACCTTTATTTTTCTATTATCTTTACTCAAACCAAAGTAACACAAAAGTTTTATTCGCTACGAATTTGGATATTTTATATTCATAAATAACTATTTTAACCATAAAAAAGGGCAATAACACGAATAAGTTTTAATCAATATCTGATGTAATGTTTTCAGATACAATACCAATGGGGCCCCGAAATGAGTATATGATCTGAGCAAATAACCATTCCAGCAATAACAAAGTAATCACAAATGCAAAGAGGTTCATCGATTCAATTAAATGATATGCACTATAAGTAAGAAGTCTTTCTGGAAGCCATTTCGTTCACAGTTTTCATAACGTTGGATTTAAAAAAAATAATACCTGGAATTCATTGATTACCAACTTCCCTTCCAAAAATGAGCAAATAGCAGGTCATATTAACGACGCTGGTCAGCATTTAAGGTCACCAGGGGAAAGGGTGATTCTTGATGATAAATGCAACTTGAAATAATACTCTGTAATGATGGTTTTAATTCATCCAAATTAAACGATCCATTAGGATTTTCGTCCTCATGAATCTTCAAGATTAAATTCAATATTATCTACGGGTTGAAAGATAAATATAATAAAAAAAATTTTTTTGCAAAGGTTTTTGTGACTATATTTCGATACCGATATACAACGGTTTTTTTTTTTTTTTTTTTTTTTTTTTTTAAACGCTTCAACCTATGACATCTCGATATCAAGAAATTTTTGTTTCGAATAATCTTCCAGTATAAGATTATTATCAAAATATCATACAGACCGTTATTATACTTAATAATTAAACGCATACATTATTCTTAGTTGGAAAACCGTATACATCGCATGCCGCTATTAAATCTCTTTATCTAATCTCTAATCTTAAGATCTAAGGTAATATGCTATCATTATCTTAATGTGCAGAGTGCTTACAAGTTAGTAAATTTATGAACACTAAATATGTTGCACCGTGAAAAGATTAAACTCTTTATTAAGGAATTAGACACGTTAGTTTATGGCCTTAGTTATTTTGCATATTTGTGTACACACATACCTGTCTAGGTATATTTTTTTCCTCCTTTATTTTCAGTTTTTGTCCTAAATATATATATATATATATATATATATACATATATTTATTATATATACATACATATATATATATATATATATATATTTATATATATATATTTATTATATATACATATATATATATATATATATATGTATATATATATATATATATATATATATATATATATATATATATATATATTTATATATATATATATATTTATTTTATGAGATAACAGACCTTCGATTCGTGTCTTTTATAAGAGTTTAATCATTGATTTCCCTAAAACGTATATTTTGATGAAGGTCTCATAATTTTTACACCGTATTGTTCTTCATTAATATATATATATATATATATATATTTATATATATATATATATATGTATATATATACATATATATATATGTATATATATATATATATATATACATATACATATGCCATTACTAGTTCACTGAATATATATATATATATATATATATATGTATATATATATATAAATATATATATATATATATATATATGCATATATATATATAAATGCATATATATATATATATATATAATCAGTAAATAAGTAATGGCTGATATATATATATATATATATATAAAGTAAATAAGTAATGGCTGATATATATATATATATATATGTATATATATATATATATATATGTATGTATATATATAAATATATATATATATATATATATGTATATATATATATATATATATATATACTGTATATGTATGTATATGTATATACAGTATATTAGCCATTACTAGTTCACTAATAACAATAACTTAGGCATGTCCTTCCTCCTGCGTCTCTTTAAGGTCTGTGTATGTCATTTTATATATTTGTTTGTCAATCCATCGTCTTCTCTTCATTTTTTTTTGCAATTTATGGGGACCCATTCTGATATTCTTGATGCTCATCTAGTATCTATCATTTTCATTATATGTCCTAATCACGTT
>NC_090733.1:2814274-2816774 GCF_036898095.1 Palaemon carinicauda | reverse complement strand
CTTTCTCTGAAAAAGGACACCTCCAATGCCGACGTCACTGGCATCTACTGCTATAAGAAAAGGCTTCTGAAAATCTTGGGAAGTCAAAATTAGGTTAGTAATTAATACTGATTCAAGTTCATTAAAAGATTCTTCACACTGATCCGACCACCAGAACTTTTTTCCCTCTTTCTAATAAACTATTTGGAGGCTGAACAAGAATAGAGTAATTGTTCACAAATCTATGATAATAACCCGTCATGCCCAGCACTCTTCTTAGCTCTCTAACATTACCAGGCCTTTTTAAATTTATAATTGCCACGAGGTTAGCTTGTTTTGAAGCCAGCTGACCTAAACCAACCTCCTGACCCAAATAACAAACCTTGGCCTGGCCCAATTTGCACTTAGCCAAATTAACAACTAACCCTTCAGACCTTAGGGCTTCAAAACCTTACGTAACCTAAGCATGTGGGTATCCCAGTCCTTACTATATACTGTCAAGTCATCAATATAAATTTCCACTCCTTTCAAACCACAGATTCCCTTATTCACGAGTCTTTGAAAAGTACATGCAGCTTTTTTCATTCCAAAAGGCCTAACCTTACACTCATATAGGCCAAACAGAGTGACAAATACGGATATTTCACGGGCTCGGTTGGAGAATGGAACCTACCAATAACCCTTTAAAACATCCGACTTAGAAATTACTTTGGCAGAACCAATCCGATTCAGACAATCATCAATACGAGGGAATGGAAAAGAATAATTTTTCGTATTGGCGTTTACTTTACGGTAGTCCACACACATGCGGAACATACCATCTGCTTTCTTTACTAGTACAATAGGAGAACTCCAGGGACTTACAGATGGTTGAATAAGGTTATGTTTCAGCATATACTCTATCTCCTTACTGACCAAATCCCATTTTACTGGGTTCAGCCGGGTAAGGACTCTGCTTCACAGGGGAAAGCATCACCTATATCAACGTTATGACTTAAAATATTTGTCCTACCTAGAGTATCCTGAAAAAGATCTGAAAAGGAATAAATTAAATTAGGTACATCTTCCCGTTTGTTAACATCTAAATGATTTAACCTACTTTTTAACATCTCAAAATTTTTGCATATTTCCACTCAATGCATCCGAAGGAAACTGACACCCTAACTCGTCAGAGTCCTCCGTAGGCACATCTTTATACCACAGACACAGACTCGGATACTATCGCTAATGGATTACCTTGCTTACCAATATAAGGTTTCAGACGATTACCATGAAATATTCTACATTTACGGCTTGAGCCGGGAGCTTAATTTTCATAGTTAACCTCTGACAGTTTCCTCAAAACCTTCAAGGGCCCTTATATCTTGGTTCGAGAAAACTATCTGGGACTATACTAAGCACCTCCCCAGGTTCAAATGACCGTAACTTTATCTGTTTGTCAAAGTTGTTCTTCATTACTGACTGGGACCATTCCAAATTTTCCCTGGAAAACTTCCCAGCCAATAACCATTCTTCCCTTCAAGTCCTCCACAAACCTTTTTACATTTATTCCCTCCTTCCAGTTGGATTTGAGCATTTCAAAAACAATATACGTAACCTGTTTTAGTTTTGGGTAGAGGACCTACCACATCAATTACTAGCTCAAAAAATGGATACCTATATTATTATTATTATTATTATTATTATTAATATTATTATTATTATTATTATTATTATTAGCCAAGCTACAACCCTACTTGGAAAAGAAAGATGCTATAAGTCCAAGGGCTCCAACAGGGAAAAATAGCCCAGTGAGGAAAAGAAATAAGGAAATAAATAAAGAAATGAAAAGAATAAATTAGCAATATATCATTTTAAAAACAGTAACAGCGTCAAAACAGATATGGGATGCAATGGGGCTTTCGGGATCCCCTGATTTGGTTTACACATAACCGAACAAGTCTCACATTCTCTGATAAACTGCTTCACATTAAATTTAATTCCAGGCCACTAAAAAATACCTAGCCAGGCTATGAAAAGTTTTTAACACACCCAAAAGACATGAAAAAAATTAGTAGGAGCTAACTCCAAAACTGAATTTCTAAATTGTGACGGTACCACAATCTGTTCCACCCTACCACTTTTATTCAAATTATCAGATGTGGGACAACTAAACCTATATAATAAGCCCTTTACAACTCCAAATCTAGGTTTAGTTAGATCCCCAGCATCACCCAAGTCAATATTAAATTATATCTTTTTGAGCTTTAATAAAATCAGATCTGTCCCAATCAAGTTTCATATGAACTACATCATTACAACTCCTTTCTACTGGCCAGGGCCTTAAAACATCTAACTCTGCACTACTTAACATTGTCTTCATCGCTCTTCAGATCATGTAAATTAGCAGCTTTTGCTGCGGACCGAGTCATTACAGCCACGGGACTAGCATTTACCGATAATATAGGCAACAGATCCTGTCCTTCACTATCCAGCATATCATATCCCATGATATCATCAATACCCGGAATAGGCAGACTAT
>NC_090733.1:2786774-2809274 GCF_036898095.1 Palaemon carinicauda | reverse complement strand
TCTCTCTCTCTCTCTCTCTCTCTCTCTCTCTCTCTCTCTCTCTCTCTCTCTCTCTCTCTCTCTCGTCCATGCGTGCATGTCTTCGCTTATCAGAACCATTCATACGTGTCCCCTCATTTTGTTTCGTTCATAAATGATACACCTTATTATGGATTAACTATAAACAAGAGCATGTTGTTGTAGCAAGATCGCATTTTGATAGCAAGGGGTGTTTAGTTGCCTTTGTGCACACAAGTAGACAAGGCTCTCACCTGAGAGAGTGTTAGCTTTGCACAGTATAGTGTATTTAGGAACCTTTGTAATAAAGTGAAAAAAAACCAAGTTCCGATGTCTCATTATCCGTCAACATGAGACATATTAGTGTCAGGTGTAAAAATACATCTGTTTGTGTATGCTGTGAGCGAAGTTGTTCTTTGAGCCGGTAAAATAGAAGTTCAAGATACCTACATACGTGAGAACTAATGTAGCAGACACTATTACTGCGGGAGAGGAAAACGAAGTGTATAGTGTTGCCGATGAAGAATATAGACAAGAAACTAGAACGCAATAATTGGAAAATAAGTTGGAAAATTTAGAATACTTAATGAACAGAATCTTGGTTGAAGGGAATGAGGAGTGGCGCACAGTCACAGCATATCTGATGTACATAAAAAAGGTTCAAACGAACACAAGTGAAAGTACACATGCACAGCCGAGTGAAGATACGCAGATCAAAGTTCGAAAGTTGCCAAAACTCCAGGCAACTGTTAGGCCTTTTGGTGATCAACGGCCTAGCAAAAGGTTTCAATCAATTGAAGTGTTTTTGAGAGACTTTGAAGTAGCCACAGAAGGGCGGTCGGAAAGAGAAAAAGCCATTCAAGTGATCAGATTGCTGAAAGATGCTCCTACGATGGAGGTAATGTATTGGCCAAAAGACAGTTTAAGAAGTTATTCTGAAATAAAGAATCGTTTAATTGAGAAATATGCCTTGCCTGATGTGAGAAATGGGGACATAAAAGAAAATTACAAACCAAAAATTTTGGAAGGTGAATCCGTTCTTAGTTTTGCAACTCGCATTTTTCGGGAGTGCCAATCTCCCAGAAGGTGATAAAAAAGCAATTACTCGTATTTATCGGTTATTTGTTCGATGACAATCGCTCGTTAGCAGAGGTAGTGAGAAGAAAAAATGACTGGCAAAACGGGCCCGATTCCGAGAAGTTGGCAGCCATGAGAGGCACTCATCAACCCCCAAAGCTGGGTAGGGGAGAACGCAGTCATCAGGTTAGAAGAGTCTTCAGATGCTGGCAGTGTGGGGGAGAGGGGCACAGACGAGTGGAGAGCTCCACCCAAGAATCCTCCTGCTGTTACACTTGTTTGGCCTACTGTCATCTATCTCTAGAGTGATCAGCTGTGGCACACGCACACCTCCCCTCACCCAACATTCGAGGAAAAGGAAACAGAGGAAGGGGGAGACGAGGGAGTTCGTTGCCCTCCTGCATGACATCACAAGCAGTAGCCGAGGCAGTGCTCCCATTGACGACAAACTTAGAGCAGGCACTGGAACCTCCATCGGTACCCCCAACCTCACCCCCTCAGCACTAGGGACCAGCGGCATTGCAGCTGAGGTCATTGGCCAAATGCCCCATATATGGTAACGGCCGGCTAGGAATATTAGCAGTTAAGATTGACCTACCAGATAAATCCATTCGAGCACTGATCGACACAGGGGCCAGCGTTTCACTGATTGAAAAATGATTCTCCTAAAACCCACTACAGTCAGACGTATTCATTGTCCTCGACACAGCAGGAGGAAATAAACTACGCTTAAACCATAAACCAATCATCAACTTTAAGGTGGGATCTGTGAGGTTTACACATTATTTTTTTTGTCTTGGCCACCACGGTAATTCCAGGAATCTAGGTTATCTTAGGAATATGTTCCAATTCATGTTATCAAATCTGCATTTTTGGTGGAAAAGATATAATAACAGTAAAAGCAGGAGGGTACATTTTGCCGATAGAAAGTCACTAGAGGGTAAGTATATATATATATATATATATATATATATATATATATATATATATATTTATATATATATATATATATATATATATATATATATATATATATATACAATTAAGCCATATATTTTGGTTACATTAATGTCTTGATTCTATTAACGACCTCGGGATCAGAGTCCCAGGCAAAATCACACAAAGACAATAGCTTCAGACTCGCCGGGAGTCGAACCCTGGTCCAGGAAACTTGTATCAAAATTGACATACCACTTGGCCACTAAGAAAGATCTTTCTTCGTGGCCAAGTGGTATGTCAATGTTAATAAAAGTTTCCTGGACCAGGGTTCTTCTTCTGGCAGGTCAGAAGCTTTTGTCCTTGTGTGATTTTGCCTGGGCCTCAGATCCAGAGGTCGTTAAAACAATCTAGATGTTAATGTATCCAAAATATATGGCTTATTTGAATATGAAAAACACTTTTATATGTGCAAAATTTATCATATGTATTGTACCAACCGTGTTTCACACAATTGTACATAATTCCTTTTGTATATATTATGCTTGTATCTTCGCTCTTCCCTCGCACAAAAACGAACATGAAAATTCATGTCTGGTTTTTCCTCTGTAATATTGTCTGTCTTGTGACCTTGTTATGTCCTGTTGCCTTGAGGTTTTGTATATAAGGAGAATGTTCTACAATAATATAACTCAGTCGTTTCCAACCTGCCTTTGAGTTGACAGCCTTACTCGGCGCCGTCACATTGGTGACCCCGAAAGTCGACTCGCTCCCACTGCCTTCCACGCCCACCTCACTCGCCTCTCCATCGTTGGTACTGTGACGGAGACGGACTCTACTACAGCAGTTGGCGCCGCGGCCGCCCCATTGAAACTTTCACCGTTCGCCAGCAGAGAAGCGTTTGCTTGGTTTCAACGCGCTGAAGTCCACTTTCGTATCAGGGGCGTGACACGCTCAACCACCAAAGAGGATTATGTTCTCGCGGCGATACGCGAGGACACATTCCCAGAAATATCCGACTGGCTTTGTGAACAAGGAGACACCCCAATAGCGTATGACGCCCTCAAAACATACCTTCTGCAGCAGTACTCGCCGTCGCCAGCCGCCCGTATAGCAAAGCTTTTTCAGCTTTCGCAACAACCGTTGGGGGACCAAATGGCTTCGCTTGCCCTCAGGGAAATGAGCAGTATCGCTCACCTTCAACCTGCCGCAGACGGCTCTCCTCGTGAGGTGAACCTACTCCGTGCCCTTTGGATACACCGTTTACCTGAACCTGTACGCACTGCCATACCCGATGTCGATAGTTTACCCATAAAGGACTTGATGACCAAAGCCGATGCCCTTATGGACAGCTACTTCAAGACCTCCATAAACGCCTCCATCCCTGACGACGAGGATGCCTATTCAACGTCAACCGAAGCTGACATGAATGCCGTAGGACATACACGCCTACCCCGTGACGTGCCGAAGCGGCGACAAAGCCGCCCTCCACCCACCAATCGCTCGCGCCCCAACGAACGACTTCTACAGCCACTTACTACCTCCCATCCTCTGCAGTTTTGCTACTACCACTTCAGATTCGGGGCAACCGCGAAGAAATGTGCCAAAGATTGTCAGTGGCCAAAAAACGTGTAAGTGGGCCATAGCTTGTGGCGGTGGCCTCCCATGTTTCTACTCTTCTCTTTTTACAGGATGCAGAAACGGGCGTGCGATTTTTGGTAGACACGGGTGCTTCTCGTTCTCTTTTGCCAAGGAAACTCTTCAAGAAACAACGTAGTCTGTCTACATCTGCCGACGTCTGCTTGGTAGCTGCCAACGGATCTGCGATACCCAACTACGGTTACAAGAACCTCACATATTCAATTGGAAGTTTCTCGTTGCTGATGTCACAATGCAAATCCTCGGTGCGGATTTCATCTCTCATTTCCACCTTCTGGTCGATGTCGCCCACCGACGATTGGTCAACGCAGACTCGTACTTGTCGACACCTCTTCAACCCGCCCCCTCTAACCTCGCTCTCCACATCAGCGCACCCACGGATGCCTACGCCCACCTCCTCACGTCGTACCCGGAAGTTTTCCGTCCAGAACTTCGCCAAACGCCCACGGTTCCTGCCAAGCACGGTATTTATCACCATATCAAGACGACGGGACCCCCAGTCTTCGCAAAATTCAGACGTCTGGCACCTGAACGATTGGAAGCCGCCAAACAGACGTTTGCCGAAATGGAGAAATTGGGCCTTTGCCAAAAGGCCTCCAGCCCATTGTCGTCACCCTTACACATCGTTCTGAAGAAATACGGCTCCCTCCGTCCGTGCGGGGATTACAGGCGCCTGAACATGCAAACAGAACCGGATCACTACCCCCCTCCCAAACATTGCCGATGTAACCTCCTACCTGCACAAAGCAAAGGTTTTCTCTACGCTCGACCTCCTGAAGGGGTATTATCAGGTGCCTATGAACCCTGAAGCCATTCCCATGGAAACTGCAACGTCCGCCTCATTTACATCTGCCTTACTCTCTGGATGGATTTCAAGATTCGGTATCTCTGAGCATAATACTTCTGACAGGGGAACCACCTTCACCTCTCAATTGTGGACGTCATTAGCGAATCTCCTTGGCATCACCCTACATCAGACAACGGCCTACAACCCCGCTGCCAATGGGATGGTTGAACGTTTTCATCGCACCCTCAAAGCAGCTTTGATGTCCCGCTGCATGGATTGCAACTGGTTTACTCAGCTTCCCTGGGTCCTCCTTGGACTAAGGACCACTCCTAAAGACGCCCTCGACGTCTCGGCTTCTGAAATGGTGTATGGCGATCCGTTGGTCGTCCCTGCCGAATTTTTTGCTTCTACAACCTCCTCCGACGATCTCCAGCGCATACGTCACGTCGTGGGAAAATTTACTCCATGCCGCCAGACTAACAAGCCCCCAGCGAAGCATCACATACCAACGGACTTGCACTCTGCAACGCACGTCTTCCTGCGCAACGACACTAGCAAGCCACCACTAACGCCCCCTTACACGGGCCCTTTCCTTGTGATCCGACGCAGTCCGAAAGCATTCCTCCTAAACATTCGGGGCAAAGAAGACTGGGTCTCCATTGATCGTCTAAAACATGCTTATCTTCTGCCAGATGACCCGCCTACAGTTCACCTCTCTAGATCAGGGCGCCCTATTTAACATGTACAGTATGTCATTTTTAGGGGGGGGGGGAGCCATGTACCAACCGTGTTTCACACAATTGTACATAATTCCTTTTGTATATATTATGCTTGTATCTTCGCTCTTCCCTCGCACTAAAACGAACATGAAAATTCATGTCTGGTTTTTCCTCTGTTATATTGTCTGTCTTGTGAACTTGTTATGTCCCGTTGCCTTGAGGTTTTATATATAAGGAGAATGTTCTACAATAATATAACTCAGTCGTTTCCAACCTGCCTTTGAGTTGACAGCCTTACTCGGCGCCGTCATAGTATATATATATATATATATATATATATATATATATATATATATATATATATATATATATATATATATATATATATATATATTATATATATATATATATATTTGTGTGTGTGTATGTTTTTGTGTGTGCATAAAGAATAAAATAAACATATGTCACCAGCAGTAATATGATCCACTACCAAAGGAATAAAAACGATCCAATAATTAGAGTCCGTTACATCAAAGAGCCCGCTTGTTAGCACTGTATGTTCTTGGATGATAAATATCTCTCTCTCTCTCTCTCTCTCTCTCTCTCTCTCTCTCTCTCTCTCTCTCTCTCTCTCTCTCTCTCTCCACAGGATGAGCTCACTTTCTTTTGATATATTGTGTATAAGAAATTTTCTCCACCCAACAATTTATCAAGTAGAGAGATTAACAACATGTCTCTTCATCAACAGCTTCCGACGTCAATCTTTTGCAGTATATCAGTTATGGAAAAAAATGTATTATTCAATACTTATTTTTACAGTATTATCCTTTAAATTGACAATTTCCGTAAAAGTTTTGTTATATATATATATATATATATATATATATATATGTTGGACACTGCAAATGATGCGGATTAAAAGGACAAAATTCCTGCGTTGTGTACTAAAGGTAATTGGGAGTTGATTCATTAAAAAAAAATTGAAAAATATTTATCATTTTTGGCATGATGAAACTCATTATACTCAGTGTTTACAGTTTGGGAATGGTTGGCATCGTTTATGTCCGCTTCTGTTTTTCTTTAAATATGTTCATGTATAACCTTATTTGTAACCCTATGTAAGGCATTCCCACAATTCACTTCATAACTTCTTATTCTTTAGTCCTACTGTTCTTACTCTAAAACTTTTAGAAATTCTCACGTTGATATTGAAAATTATTTTCTGTTTTTAGACGCCTAACACAAGTGGAGTATTTCTTTCCTCCTTTTCATAAGGAACACTATAATTTGACTTTTGTCTGCATAAACAAAACCTTACCTTCTCTTTCCATACCTTTATCCATTATAAAATTTATATGATGCTTTCCTCTGTCTAGCCACACTTGATTCGTTTGAAACTAGTTATTGCCTTATTCCTGTCTGGCCTTGCGCACTTATTATTAATAGGCTCTTTCAAGTTCTGCATCAAACTTGGACCGTTGTTCGCTATTCTTTATTCGTTTGATTAAGAAAAAAAGTTTTAAAAGTTTGATAATCTTGAAATGGGCAGTTTGAAAGTATTTTCAACTAAAATTTAGTGACACAGTACATTTTATATACCTTTCTTTGGGTTATATATCATAAAAAGGGCTTGTGCACAATAAAAAAAAAATCAATAACCTCTCATATTCTAAGGAGTCTTGAGTTTAGCAAGGATATCCATATTTTTAGGTAATACGTATTTATTCTGTACATTAAAAGTTGAGGAAATATAAACCTCATACTTGAATTTAAAATTTAATTAGGCCTTAATAAGATAGAAGCTTACTACGTAAACATCAATTGTTATAAATACGACCATAAATAAAAAGTATCACAGAAAATTGGTTCTCATGCATTCTACCATCTTGATTTTTAGACTATGACAACAAATGGAAATAATTAAGATGCTTTTATTCGATATTTGATGTAGTAAAAGCAAGAAATTATGTATTTATACCTTTTTTAATCTCCTTATGCACTACTTTCTTCCTACTCTAATTACTTTTTCGGCATCATTTTGCCGTCATAGTTCAAGCCAGTGTTTTAGGTCTTGTTATAAATGTCTCATCACCAATTTTTTTTTATGAGCAGTTTCTATTTGATATCAGTTGATAACCATATAAATTGTAACGCCGGCTTTAATTGTTTAACCAGCCAATCTCAGTATCACATAAGGTATACAAAATATCACTTACTTTATAAATTATTATCAGAATCCAATTTAAACGCGAATTTGAATTGGTAATTGAATGTAGACAACAGTAAGAGGTATCCAATGATATAGAGTGGTATGAAAAATTACACATTTCCAGTTCTCAGTTTTGTTCTATTGTTCGTCCCCTGATTTCAGTAAGATATCTTTTCTGAGTTTTTCTTCTCTCACTCAGATTAAAAGGGTTGTAATCCCTGACTTCCTTTTCTTTTTGTTTCATTTATTGTTATTTTTCGTACGACTTATTCCCATTTCTTCATCTTTAATTCAGCAGAAAAACCATAAACTTTATTCCTGAATATTCTCTCTCTCTCTCTCTCTCTCTCTCTCTCTCTCTCTCTCTCTCTCTCTCTCTCTCTCTCTCTCTCTCTCATGGAATCCTTTTAATTTCAATAATAACTGAGGATTAGCCATCTATGTTTTTATCTCGTTCGCATTGTCCTCTCACTATCTCTAGTGTTAAATAATGGTTATTTCGCACATTAAACACAAACCTGTAAGTGTATTGACGTTAGAAATATATCAATGCATGTAGACTCATATGCAACGATGCATATAACTTGTAAATGTTTCGCAAGTAGGATGTTTTTGTTGGCATTTGTATATAGGCAAAATTATAACTACTATTACAGCCTGAAATAAAAGGCAGGAAAAACATTTTGATTTAACAAGGGAAGAACTGTTTTATGTAACGAGTTTTTTCCTCTACTTGTTAGAATTTATTCACAAATGAGTCCCCTTCCTAAATATCGTGTAATGATGACTTAGAACTAAGTGGATATTTAGTTGATTCTTATTTGAAATGATCGGATTCTGTTTTTTATGTACTTTTACTACCTTTTTCTAGATCATTTATGGATATTCTGCTTCCTAGAAACTTGTTTAATGTCGTTTAGAGAACATGATGTATGAAAGGATTTCAAGAAAAATGATTGGAGAAGAGTCAGCTTGAGCCGAGACTACTCAAAGGATTTTTGATAAATTCTTGGCAGTTGTGAAGAGACGTGTAAGCTGTTTTCCTTTACCTTTGACTTTAAAATGCCGAACTTGGTAGTACCGTAACTCTCATGATGGAACTAAAAAAAAACTTTAAAAACTATATTTTTGTATTAGAAGCACTACTGCACCTCAAGCGGTGCACCACAGCACATCTTGTTATTGCCTGGGGTTTGGGTACCGCACCACTCCGGTGTACGAGGTGGTTGTTAACAGAGATGCGAGGTAAATGCAAGGAATTTTTATTCATTAGATAACAAAAACTAAAACAAAGTAATACATGCAAAGGAAAGCTAAAACAGCTTCTGTTATCTGGCCAGGAGGAGTGAACAATAAATTGTACAAGCCTCTATGGCTCCCCCTAAAAAGACATTCATGAGAAATAGGGCGCATAACTCTTAAGAGAAGCATCATAGGCAGGTCATCATACAGATATATGCAGGTTTTAGGTGGTCAATGGAGACCGAGTCTTCTTTTCAGGAAAACTTGCGTTGCCAAGTGCAAATCTGTCCTGTATGTATAACTTCACTGGGGCTTGTAATTCTTACGGCATAGAGTAAATTTCCCTTAATGTCACTTACACGATGGAGATTGTCGTAAGAGGTTGCAAACGGGAAAAATTCGGCAGGGACGACAAACGGGTCACCAGACACCATCTCACCTTCTGAGACATGCAATACATTATTAGGAGTGGTATTTAGTCCCAGGAAGACCTAGGGAGGGTGAGTAAACCAGTTAAAGTCATTGCAGCAGGACATTAAAGCTTCTTTGAGGGTGCGATGACAACGCTCAATCATTCTTGGAGCTATAGCTGTGGAGCTATAGACGGTTGTCTGATGTACGGTGATGCCAAGAAGATTTGCTAATGATATCCATAATTGAGAGGTAAAAGTGGTACCCTTACCAGAGGTGATTTGCTCTGGGATACCAAATCTCACTATCCACCCTGAGAGTAAGGCAGATTAACATAAAGTGTATGTCGCAGTTTGCATTGGAATGCATTTAGGCCAACTAGTGATGCGGTCAATGACAATAAGCAGGTTACAATGTCCTTGTGATGAGAGTAGGGGACTTACTACATCGACATGATTGTGGGCAAAACGATGCAGAGGTTGAGAGGTGACCACTCTTGAATCCGGGTGTTGCGGTACTTTAGAAATTTGGCATTAAGAATAGGTGTAGACCCAATCCTTAGCATCCTTAGTAATGCCGTGCTAAATGAACTTCATCTTCAGTAGCTGTGCAGTAGCTGTGTACATGGGAGTAGCTATCCATAGTCATGGTCTGCAGTAATGATGTCATAGGGGAGGATGGCATTGGAGACATTCAGGGCAACGTCTTCCTACCGGAGGGATGTCCAGGATGTCCTACATGCTTGGTATTCTAGATCTCATTGTTGGGCTTCTTCTGAGGCGTTGTAATCTAATCCCAGGTGAATGGAGGCCAATGTGTTTCTTAACCGGGCATTGGCAACAAGATTCATTTTCCCAGGAACATGTTATATTCAACCACTGTGGAGAGATATCAGAATTGACGGGCAGACCATGCTTAGAACTGCCAAGTGAAGGCATGCACCAGAGGCATGTGGTCTGTATGAGTGATGATTAGCGAAATTGACGGACAGCTAAATGCACCGCTAGCTATTTTTGGTCAAAGGTAGAATATCCGGATTTTGCCCTGGATAGTTTTTTACTGAAGAAGGTTAATGGTTGGCGTGAGCCATTAAACATCTGCTCGAGTATTGCACCAACAGTGGCGTTGCTGCCATTGGTGAAAAGCAGCAACGCTTGATAGGGCATCCTTTGTGTTGCACAAGGGCGCTTCTTGAAGGGGACCTCACTTCAAGTCTTTTAGCTTACCCTAGAGGAATGCATAATGAGGAGCAAGAGTGGCGGTGATGGCTGGCAGGATCCGTTGATAATATCTTATAATGACCAAGATTTCTTGCAGTGCTTTAACGGCTAAGGACGTAGGGAAGTTCTGAATGGATGCTAGCTTCTCTGGGAGGGGATGGGCACCTTCAGTAGCAATGCAGTGCCCTAACAATGGTACTCTTGTCACACCGGACTTAAAGAACAATCCGTTGTCGGCAGTCCAACGATACATAGGTGATAAGAGGTGTTCCTCTTTAAAGGCAGAGAACACAAGTATGTATTCCACGTAGCATACACAGAGGGGGAGATCCTCTAAAGTACTGTCAATTAGTCATATTTTTTGGCTCCAAACACACGAAGACCAAAACAGGAGTGATTGAAGGAATATGTATCGAAGGGGCTGGTGAGGGGATCTTAAGATTGTCTTCTGGTTTCAAGGGGAAACTGATAATACCACTTTAAGAGGTCGAACAGTGAGAAAACCTTTACTTTATGCAAGTAGGAGATAACGTTGATGATGCTTGGGAGGGGCTAGTGATCCAGCTCTGCCAGGATGCTTAGACACCTACAACCCCCAAAAGGGCGAAGGGAGCCATTCTCCTTCATGAAGATGAGTAAGGGCGACGATCATGGCCTTGAAGCCTTTTAGCAAAGGCCCATTTCTTCCATTTCTGTGAATGTTTGTTTAGCGGCTTCTAAACCATCTGGGGAAAGATACCGGAATCTGGCGAACACTAGGGGCCACATCATTTTGATAGGGTGATAAATGCCATACTTGGCGGGAACCATGGGTGTTTGACAAAGTTAGGACAGGCAACTTCCATGTACAATGTGAGGAGGCATCCGTGTGTACGCTGATGTGGGGTGCTACGTCAAAGGCGGTGGGTTGAAGAGGTCTTGATGAGTACGAGTCCGCGTTGACTAATCGTTGATGCCCAACATCGACAAGGAAGTAGAAATGTGTGAGGAAATCTGCACCAATTAAAGACAATGTCACGTCGGCAACAAGGAATTTCCATTGGTATTTGGCGCTCCTAAACGATAGTGTGAGTGTCTCGTACCCGGGGGTGTGGATCTCTGATCCATTGGCAGCCTGCAAGTGTATGTAAGCGGTCTTAGAATGACCATGTCATATCCTGGAGATCGACCTTGTTAGAGCATAGGTGTTTACCAAAATTTGTACACCAGTACATGCATCGTGTAAAAATAAAAAAAATTTGACAAGGGTTGCCACCGCCACAAGCGATGGCTTACTTACATGTATTTTGGCCCTTGATAACAATCTGCACATTTCTTCACAGCAACCCTGAATCCAGAGTGGTACTAACTGAACTGCAGCAGATGACTAATAGGTTACCAGGTGGCCATCTATGTCTTACCTCATTCACGTCACCTTTGGTCAGTGTTGAGTGGTTGTCCTGTTTGTCAAGAGTAGAGGCATTAGTTGAGGTCTTGAAGGTGGTGAAGTGGCTGTCCATAAGGACGTCGACTTTGGTCATCAGGGATGGCAGTGCGAACAGGTCTGGGTAAGCGTCTTATTCAAAGTGCATGAAGTATGTTTACTTCACAAGGAGAGCTGACTGAGGCAGGTTGCAAGCCAGCAACACTGGTTCTTTCCCTGAGGATGAGCAAAGCTTTTTGATTCCATAACGGCTGTTAAGAGAGATGGAAAAGCTTGGCTATATGAGCGGCTGGCGAAGATGAGTAATGCCACCGTGGGCATCATACGCTTTTGTGGGAATCCCCTTTATCCTATTGCCAGTCAAAGATTTCAGGGAAAGTGTCCCTAGAGCTTACTGCAAAGACATAGACTGCTTTACTGCTTGAGCAAATCACACACTTGATGCAAAACTGAACTTCGGCACGCTGGAAGCAAGCGAACACTTCCCTGATGGCAAAGGGTGTGCGGTTTCAATGATGCAGGATAGGTGGGCAGCATTGTAACATAGTAGGGTGTAGTGGTGGACAGAAAAAAAGGCGGTGAGGAGCTGATAACTTTAAGGGTCACCAATGTGCGAGGTGGTTGTTAACAAAGGCAATAAAATTACAGTGTATGAAACACGTGCAGCACACCAAACACAACTAGCGTGAAGGTTGTATGGAAGAAGCTCCTACGAACATTTGAAGTAATATATAAGAATTCTTTCACAATATGGCCACAACCGATGAGAGGGAAGCCTCAAACCTCTGCAGTTGCCGCGAATTGATGAGACTTAAAATATTGAGGAGGTTTTGAGCGTCTTCACTTAAGACCATGCCATTTTCCATCAGTTCTTGAAGGAACCAAAAGGAGATGCATTCAGTAGGTCCTTTCCAGCCATAGCTACTGAAGAATTCATTGGGTAAATATTCTGGAGGAGAGCATTGTGAGATCCTCATAATTCACTATACAAAATTATCAGTAAAAGCGAACATTAGGAAGATATAGGCGATAAATGGTGGGTGTACCTTTTTCCTGTATTGAAATTTACCATAAATAATCACCATTTAATGCCTTTAAGGAGAGAGAGAGAGAGAGAGAGAGAGAGAGAGAGAGAGAGAGAGATTTCCAACCAAGATGCCGGAAAGATAACCACGGAAAATCTAAAAGTAAAATGAAAATATTTTGTATATATGTTTAAACAATATGTCTTATGCAGATATTAGTGAATTCTTAAAGTAAAAGCAGCAATTAATTTATATTGCCTTGTAAGGGTAGATGATTCTGCCATGGAGCTCTTCCAACTACAAGGAAATAATTAGATAAGGCTTCCCTGAAATTTAAACCACTGCTCAATAGCACACCTGAGGTGGTGTACAGAGCTGTGCGCTTTGTATCATCTCTCCTGATACAGGTAAAAAAAAATAAAGTTTTGTTGTTCCTTATCTAAAATATAATTCTGTATTATGCGTATTATGCTTCCCATCCAGTAATCCAATACAGTTAGGAAAATTCCATGTTTTGTAAAAAAAGAATTCTGCAGTTGTAAGACAAACTTCCTTGGTTGGATACAGTAAATATTCATTGGTTAAAGCCTTGCAAATAATATTGCAAGTTCCCTTTACATCTTCTGAAATAGTACTTCTACCACGACAAAAACGCAAAGCCAAAGATCGAGAAGATTCACCAGTAGCAAGAAGGAGAGAAAAATATGTTAAGATTTTTTTTTGTTATGATAATTCACTAATTACTAATAGCAGATAATTATGTTTATCATAACCATGTTACATGACCTTTGTTAAAACTTATGTAGGCCTTTGTCACATTTTGGTTTATTGATAAAACTTTTAATGTATCTTTCAGATATTTTTGTTAAAAGAAAATGAAAAAGCTAAAAACTATTTTAGGAAATAAATCAAGAAATTCAAAACCCAGAATCCGGTGTTGGAACTTCGGAAATGGTTCTTAGTATTTAGCCCTACTTCACTCAGTTGTCCTTTTTGAAAGAAATTTATCTGACAGAATCTAAGAGCTCAAATCTGAGCCGAGAAGAACAAATCTGAATAACTGACGATGACTAACTTGCACCTGGTGATGACAATGAATCGCATGCAAGTCATGTTTCTCCATAACTCGTGTCACATACTTCTAGGTCACCCTCTCCATCTTCTCCTTGACACCGGATAAACATCTCAAGGGAATGGTGAGCAAACAAATCCGCCGTCTAAGAAGTGACGAAAACCAAATCTTGATTACAGGGCAAGAAAAAATTAGCAACTCGTTGAAACTGAAAAACAGAAGTTAGAATTCTTCAGAAAGTATCAGGATGAATTGGATAATGATGAATTTCTCCTTTTTTTTTTTTTTTTTCGAAAGAATGATACCTTACATGAAGAAACTAAACACTACAAATACTAAATCTTTTCTTGAAAGAAATGAAAGGAATAGAAGAGAACGAGAGGACAGCCGCCGATTATTGTGCCTACTTTTCATTACCACTAAACTATTTTTTTTTTCATAAATCTTTTTTTATTAAAACCTAATACAGGCAATTATCTATTTTTGTTTTGATGTGATTTTCAATTAATCACGATTGCTATAATTTTCTCAGGAAATAGCCAAATTTTAAGTTACTGTATTTCAGCCGCCTGGACCAAAGGATTATTGTTAATATCTTTCAGACCAATCGATTGAATGGTATGGTACATTAAAACAGTTTCTAACACCTTGCATTATATTTTTGATAAAAAAAATCCATGTCCAAACATAGATCTGAAAAGCACTTTACTCTTGAACTTTAGGACATGTCCAAGCCTATTCGGTCAATTTTTAAGAATTCATTTGATTAGTAATTTTGGGGTAGCCTACTTATTCCTCCTACCACCCAACCACCTTTCCTCATTTTTTAAGCCTATCTTCCCCGCCTGTGTTTTCATCCTCTCCTTTGTTTTCTCTCTGTTTACTTTCTCAATTTTCATTATGTATTTATCATTACTGGTCTTTTTTTTCCAATTTCTTTTCTATTTATTTTCTACATCAAAGTATTCTCTCTCTCTCTCTCTCTCTCTCTCTCTCTCTCCTCTCTCTCTCTCTCTTCACTATATAATAAATAATGAATATCATGCACCTGTAGAGGATATTCGCTAACAAAAGTGTACATATAAAGGGTGGTTAATTCATGACAATAACTGGGCACGCGTTTTATTTAATTTCGTAAAACTATGGATAAATAGACCATCGTCGTTATCGCTGTCCGTGGTAATGTTGATGAGTTCTGAACTTTCATGTATATTTTCTGAACAATCAGGACCTTCTCAGAGCACCAGCTTTGGATCTTGGAGCTACGCTTGCAGATCTGTCCAAGTGAGTCTCCACAACGTTGAATGCACATGTCGCCTCATACAGCTCCACACTTGTTTGATGGTGTTTAACTCAAGATTGGCAGGTGGCAGCCGGAAGACCTCATGACCCCAACATCAGATCATTCTGGCTGGTTCTTCTTCCAAATCAGTAAACCTCAGGGTGCAGTGCATGTGCTGGGAATAGTATCCTGCAGCACTCCAGTCTGTTTCCCTAGTGGCAGTGATTGGGCAACAGCTTCCTTCTGTCAGCTGACTAAGGAAGAGTGCATTTTCCTGCACCAGCACCTCTGGCTCAGTGAGCACAGACAGATGCTGTGATATCAGCCACCATATGAAGGGTGCTGTTCATTTCGTCACGACAGTCTCCTATATTGTTCTTGGCAGGGTAGCACAGAAATTATTCATCAATGAAACCTTCATCTGTGCCACTTGCTACTACAACGAACCGTTCACGCTCACCAGGAGTCACTAGACGGCTGAGGGTAGCACTTGTGTTAGGGTGTGTTGTGTCCACCAACTCTGTATTGTGGTGTATCTGGGTAGTAAATCTCGTTATGTCATTGCAAAACACCTGTCTCACCTCTCCCTGCTTTCTGAGTGATGAAAGAGCATTAACACGATGGCACAGAAAATCTAAACATTTCTGCTTCATGTACATTTTCCGTTGTGAAGTCTTATTCCTGAACCCAATGTTGTGAAGTAATTGCCACAAAGTCGTATCTGAAGTTTCTTCTGAATAATATTTGTCCTCTTTAATTTACACGCAACCTACCAATAGTGAATGTTTGTTCCTACACAAATGGTGGCTAATGGCACCAACGGTGAAATTATCACAAAAGGGCAGAAGGGTCCTGGTCGGAGATTGATCTAGTGCCATGCAAATGCTAGGCGAATACGTTATGGAATATCCCACATGAATTACATGGAATGCGGTTTATATATTCCTTGGTAATGTCGGGAGATTTCTTTATTATGATATTCTTAAACACTACATTAACGGTGAAATTTGTTAAGAGGTTGGAAATTTCTTTCAAAGAACTACTATATGGTAGTACAAGTAAGTTTTGTGTACTGTATTATGATTTTCTCTGCTATTATTACCGAAGGTCTTTTTCTCTTTTCTCTGTGTATCATCTAATAAAATTTCAAGGTACTTAATTTTTTTGCCTTTAGTCCTAATCTCATTTATTTCATCATCAATATATTCAGGGCTACAAACTTGCAATGCTCTCATAACATTAAAGTTAACACCGATTTCTTACCTTTATTTTTCTATTATCTTTACTCAAACCAAAGTAACACAAAAGTTTTATTCGCTACGAATTTGGATATTTTATATTCATAAATAACTATTTTAACCATAAAAAAGGGCAATAACACGAATAAGTTTTAATCAATATCTGATGTAATGTTTTCAGATACAATACCAATGGGGGCCCCGAAATGAGTATATGATCTGAGCAAATAACCATTCCAGCAATAACAAAGTAATCACAAATGCAAAGAGGTTCATCGATTCAATTAAATGATATGCACTATAAGTAAGAAGTCTTTCTGGAAACCATTTCGTTCACAGTTTTCATAACGTTGGATTTAAAAAAAATAATACCTGGAATTCATTGATTACCAACTTCCCTTCCAAAAATGAGCAAATAGCAGGTCATATTAACGACCCTGGTCAGCATTTAAGGTCACCAGGGGAAAGGGTGATTCTTGATGATAAATGCAACTTGAAATACTACTCTGTAATGATGGTTTTAATTCATCCAAATTAAACGATCCATTAGGATTTTCGTCCTCATGAATCTTCAAGATTAAATTCAATATTATCTACGGGTTGAAAGATAAATATAATAACATTTTTTTTTTTGCAAAGGTTTTTGTGACTATATTTCGATACCGATATACAACGGTTTTTTTTTTTTTTTTTTTTTTTTTTTTTTTTTTTTTTTAAACGCTTCAACCTATGACATCTCGATATCAAGAAATTTTTGTTTCGAATAATCTTCCAGTATAAGATTATTATCAAAATATCATACAGACCGTATTATACTTAATAATTAAACGCATACATTATCTTAGTTGGAAAACCGTATACATCGCATGCTGCTATTAAGTCTCTTTATCTAATCTCTAATCTTGAGATCTAAGGTAATATGCTATCATTATCTTAATGTGCAGAGTGCTTACAAGTTAGTAAGTTTATGAAACACTAAATATGTTGCACCGTGAAAAGATTAAACTCTTTATTAAGGAATTAGACACGTTAGTTTATGGCCTTAGTTATTTTGCATATTTGTGTACACACATACCTGTCTAGGTATATTTTTTTCCTCCTTTATTTTCAGTTTTTGTTCTAAATATATATATACATATATATACATATATATATATATATATATATATATATATTATATATATATATATACATATATATATATATATATGTATATATATATATATATATATATATTTATATATTTTATGAGATAACAGGACCTTCGATTCGTGTCTTTTATAAGAGTTTAATCATTGATTTCTCTAAAACGTATCTTTTGATGAATGTCTCATATTTTTTACACCGTATTGTTCTTCAATATTATATATATATATATATATATATATGTATATATATATATACAATATATATATATATATATATATATTTATATATATATATATATATATACATATACATATGCCATTACTAGTTCACTGAATATATTATATATATTATATAATATATTATATCATATATATACATATATATATCTATATATATATATATCAGTAAACAAGTAATGGCTGATATATATATATATATATATATGTATATATATATATATATATGTATATATATATATATAAATATATATATATATATATATACATATATGTATATATATATATATATATATATATTTATATATATATATATATATATATATACTGTATATGTATGTATATGTATATACAGTATATTAGCCATTACTAGTTCACTAATAACAATAACTTAGGCATGTATTTCCTCCTGCGTCTCTTTAAGGTCTGTGTATGTCATTTTATATATTTGTTTGTCAATCCATCGTCTTCTCTTCATTTTTTTTTTGCAATTTATGGGGACCCATTCTGATATTCTTGATGCTCATCTAGTATCTATCATTTTCATTATATGTCCTAATCACGTTCATTTCTCATTTTTACTTGTTGTTAGATTATCTTCTACTTTAGTTTTCTATCCTATCTAAGTTGCTTCTTACTTGTCTCTTAGTGTTATTCCAATCATTATTTTTTTTCCATTGCTCTATCACTTTTAACTAGCTTATGTTTTAATGCTTCAGTAAGGATACAAGTTCCTGATACATAAGTTAAAAGTGGAAAAACTATTTGATTAATTCTATTCCTTTCTAGAGAAAGAGGTGTTTTACTTTTCATAATCTCATTTTGTTTTCCAGAAGCTCACCATGTCATGCGTATCTTTCTTTTTAATATATATCTCGTGTCTTAGGGAAACAATTACTGTCTGTAGGTATAGAGTATTCTTGCAGACATTTTGTGTAAAGTTCAGCCCTCATCTGTTATCAAATCAATTGCTAGGTGGTCTTCTCTTGCTGCTTTGCCTCTTTTTTTCGTACGTTTTAATGCTTTCTTTTTTTCTCCTACTTTTATGCTTCGTACAGCTTATGTGTTTTATTATTTCTATTGGAAAAGTTATTGGATATATCACTGTTTATACCTTTGTATAAAAATCCTTTGCCATTTTTATCACTCCATCTCTATTGTTGATATATCCAATTTTATCCTTTATAACAAACATATGTTAGTGTCATGTTCCAAGACTTCTTTTTCATCAGTTTGATGCATCTTCCTTTCTTTAGTGATTCCGCAATTTTATTGTGATTTTATTTACGAACACCTTGGGTTTTTAGTTTGTTTATTGTTTTTGATAGTCCTGCCTATTTTATTTCATCTCTCTTCGGCTATACCCTCATTTCAACATTTTTTTTTTTTATGATATTTTTCCTTGATCTTTTTAGCAACTTTTCCAACTATCTCTTGTGCTGATTCCAATAAAAATTTTGTTAAATTTCTGATCATTTCTTCTTTACTTTATTCCATTTCACCATATTTTATTCTGTCAAAATAAACTCATCAATTTCTTTAACAGGAGCGTTTATTTTCTCTCTTGAAATTAGTTTTTCACTTTATTTCCTTCGATCTAAACAAATTTTGCTTCTCACCTTTATATGGTCGCTTGACTTTAGTTTTTCAACGCTGTTACATCTTTAACTGAATTAAGTTTTTTCACTGAGAAAGAAATCTATTTCCATTTTCAATTAGCATAAAAAACCCCATTCCTCTTGTAATTATTTCAAAATGAGGTTAAAGTCTCGATTTAATGACATTCATAAACTTCATAAATATAATAGAGCTTTACAGTGATATTCATCAGTAGCCCATTGATCATTATATATATTGCATCAATCCTCTAATTCTTTCCAGGGTCACTGCGTAGAATGATTTGATACTCTATTATTTGAACATTTATTCAATCCTTTCAATTGTGGGCCATCTAGGGTCTTACCTCGTTTTAAGTAATGTTATTTTAATTGACGTTATTTGGTTTAGTTTAGTGGTGGATATATAAATGCCAAATAGAAAAAATTTATTTGGATTATATTTAGGAATATTTCTATGAATTCTTTTAAATATACAGTACTTCACATAAAATAACTAAAAAAAAATATAAGGCATTCGAATATCTTAATATCTTTTCAGGAATCAATTCTTCAGAATTTGAATTAATAATTTGGATAATAGCCAACCAAGTTTCGGTAAGAGCTAAGTTTAGAATTCATTCTAAAGTAAGCTGAGCACCTTTGGAAGTCTCACTAAGTTTTGACCCATTTCATCACATTGTGCCGAAGCTCCTTAAACTGTTCCTCCCCTCCCACTGTGTTTCTGTCTCCCTCCTGAAGTTGAGTCAGTCAATGGTAGGAGGTTCAAGTAATGTTACCCTACCAAACTTTGATTAGCTTAAGTGACAAAGATGGTTATTCTTATTTTCATAAGTCTCTCTCTCTCTCTCTCTCTCTCTCTCTCTCTCTCTCTCTCCACCCGTAGCCAAGTAAGACGGAGCTCATTGTTAGAATGCTGTGTTTGTGTGAAATGGTAAGACCTGGAAAGTATACGGATATGTAGGAAAAGGGGCAACGAAGTTTTAGAAAACTATTTTCGGTGTGAAAGAAGTTTACTCTAGGAAGTCCTTCAAAAATCGATGGAAAAGGCGGCATTTCTTTGGGTAAAGTTTTGCAAGGCTGAGAAGAGATTCGAGGTCTCAAAGGGATTATATTTTTTTTTTCTATTAAAGGAGAAAACTGTAAGGTTAAACGTACAATGTCCGGGAGAAGATTTGGGCAAAATCTTGTAGGATGGATTGGTGAGATGATGGAAGGGGGTGGGGGAGGAAGAACGTAAATAGAGATGGATCAATAAACTGTAATAAAAAAAAAGAATATTACTAACAATTTTAAAATTTCGTATCTCAGTAATTCTTCGAAACCTCAAGAAAACTATATACGTAAGAATTATTATGTAAATAATGAAGAACTATGCATACTATTTTGAAAAATACACAAACTTATATAGTCACACTTATAGATATTTATGTATATGCATAGGTATATGAATAGACATATATTCAATAGGCTATTTATCTATTTATATATCTATCTACCTATATATATATATATATATATATATATTTATATATATATATATATATATATATATATATACATACATACATACATACATACATACATACATACATATACGGGTGTATGCTTATATTTATGTATATAAATATATGGAACCTGCACACATGAACAGTAAATAGATAGATAGATATTTGCATTTAGTTTTATATATTTTTTTATATATACAGTATATATATATATATATATATATTTATATACATATATATATATATATATATATATATATATATATATATATATATATATATATTTATATATATATATATATATATATGTGTGTGTGTGTGAATGTTTTTATGAATGGTTTTGTATATATACATATATATGCTTCGTATACATGTATATATATAGAGTGAGTATATCAATAGAAAACACATCAAGCAAATGTAACGAAAACGAATTGCTGTCTTAGGAGCTTGGACTTTAATTGGATCTCATGAATGTCAACACTTAATAACAATCTTGAAGTATCCTCTCCACACATGCTATACACACTCACTCTCTCTCTCTCTCTCTCTCTCTCTCTCTCTCTCTCTCTCTCTCTCTCTCTCTCTCTCTCTCTCTCTCTCTCTCTCTCTCTCAAAGATAACTTCTATTACATAGCGACAGTTACTTCATTCGATAATTGTTTCGTTCAAGGATTAAATCTTTATCATAGACTAGACAGATAGAAAGGTTAAATCCAAATTAACCTTTTAAGCAAAGTCCTAGGTCGCAGTTTGCCTTACTGCCAGCAATTTCAATCTCCATTTTTGTAAAAAAAAAAAATCCGATATATATTTAAAATATATGCAGTTCTGTGATCATGTGAGCCCCTCATATACCTAATGCGTCCAAAAAAAAATTAAATAAAAAAAAAAAAAAAAAAAACCTTCACTCTAACATATCTGCTCGCCCGTTTCGTTAGTCAATTTCTGAATATATAAAACTCAACTCAATGGTTGGTATAGTAATTCTTACGCGCATCAATATAGTTAATGCTCTTTTTCTTTTTCCAGGCTACATATTTACCCTTCTTTTTATTACATACTGCTTCTTGATGGTTATCGCTAAGCATTCCTTACGGCATCTTTTACCAATTACTATTCAACTCGCAATAGCCTTTTATGTTTGGAATATATTCGTTTATTGAAATATGGAATATTTCTCTTTTCCTTATTTCCAATTTGACGATCAGTCTATTTATCCAGGAAAAATATAATTGAAAAAATCCTTTACAAAAGAAAAAAACAATAAAACGTTGGAATTTAGCAATTTTGATTGCTTGAAGACATAAATGGGCTTAAAACTGAATATTGTTACCGACTGTTATCTGAAGGCTTTAACAAAAAAAAAAGTAAACAGAAGATAATGATATAAATTAAAAAAGAAAAAAAAAACATTGCCAGTAAAACGAGAAAATGTGATGAATTTATAACAATTTTTCGCACAAGATCAAGTAAATTCTCATACTAATGATTGCATAATTCCGTTGGTTAAAATTTCGCTATAGAATAAATAAATATTATGAATTGATTACCTCCTCTTCTGACTCTTCTTCGTTTATAAACTCTCTCTCTCTCTCTCTCTCTCTCTCTCTCTCTCTCTCTCTCTCTCTCTCTCTCTCTCTCTACGCCCAAGTGCCTCGTTTGTTTCCATCCATTATCAACTTTATTTCCCT
>NC_090733.1:2782581-2786274 GCF_036898095.1 Palaemon carinicauda | reverse complement strand
GTAAAAAGAATATCACAAAATACAGTAAGATGGTGTTCTTAAGAATTCAAAGACTGTGCACAATGTTCTCAGAAAATCTGTTTTCAATACTTCTTATATTTCTCAATGACAGACATAAGTCCATTTCCTTCTTTTAGATTTTCGGGGAAATGTCAAAGAACTGTTACAGTCCAAGGGCAACAACTAAGTTATCAGCAACTTGAGTACCGCGAAGATTGACACCAAAACTTAAGGGTATATTTTACTAATTTCTTGAGTAATCCAGACTCTACAGATTGGAAGCCAAAGACACGATATCGGTATAAGCAATAATAATCCTATTCATCTTATTTTCAAGAGAAAATTAAAACCGAAAAATTGATATATCTGGCTACATATAAAAAAAAAAAATCGTCAGTTGTAAAAAGTAAATAAACGGAAGTACAATTGTCTCCATAGCGCATACGGAGTTGCAGAAACAATCAATTGTAACTGAGAACAGTTACCTCATTTATGTTATTTTTTTTTTACAGGTTTATCTCTTCTTGCTTATGCTGTGAGAACAAGGCTAGCTCAATCTAGAACGCAGAGCTAGCTTAACATAGAACGCAAAACCAGCTTAATCTAAAACGTATAGCCAGCTGAATCGAGAATGTATTGCCAGCATAATCTTGAACGAAATGCAACCCTAATATAAAACATAACACCAGATTACTCAAGAAAATAATACCAGACAAATCTAGAAGGTGAGGCTATCTTAATCTAGAGTAGGGATTCGCTACTGTTTTGTTCTTTTGTACACTTTAGGTATATTAAAAAATTTCTGTATACCCCTAAAATTGCGGATGAAAAAGACAAACATTGAAATTCATAATGTGATATAATTCTAATATTCTATCTTACTGCAGATAGCCTCATGTATTGCGCAGTACTGGTTATTCTCTCGGATTCATTGCACCCCTAGGTTGGGAACCCTTATTTAGAATGTTAGGTCAACTTAATCTGGACACAAAACAAAGACAATGTTATCCCATGAGCCCACTTTGATGATCTGTTTAAGAAAATCCCTACTTTGATGTTTGATCACTGTTGACCTGCTTCAGTAACTCTCTTCCTTTTACCTTGGTTCACTATTGAACATTTTCAGAAACTCCCAACCTTCTTGTTTGGTCATTATTGATCTGTTTCAGAAACTCCCGACCTACTTGGTCTCTGTAGACCTGTTCCAGAAACTCCTAACCTTCTTCCTTGGTCACTATTGGACAGTTTCAGAAACCCCCAACCTTCTTGCTTTGCCACCATTGGTCTGTTTCAAAAACTCTCAACCTTCTTCATTGGTCACTATTTACCTGTTTCAGATACTGCCAACCTTCTTCCTTGGTCACTATTAGACAGTTTCCGAAACTCCCAACCTTCTTGCTTCGCCGCTATTGATCTGTTTCAGAAATTCTCAATCCTTCTTCTTGGTCAAAAGTGACCTACTTCAGAAACCTCCATACCTTTTTCCCTAGTCACCATTGGACAGTTCCAGAAACTCCCAACCTTCTTGCTTTGCCACTATTGGTCTGTTTCAGAAACTCCCAACATTCTTGCTAGGTCAGTATCGATCCATTGCAGAAACTTCCAAGCTTCTTCCTTCGTCATTATTGACCTGCTTCAGAAAATACCAAGCCTTTTTGCTTGGTAACTACTGGTCTGTGTCAGAAACTCCCTCTCTTCATGTTTAGTTACTATTGATATGTTTAAGAAACTCACAACTTTCTTGTGTAATCACTATTGATCTGTTTCAGAAACCCCAACCTTCTTGCGTTGTCAATATTGATCTGTTTCAAAAACTCCCAACCTTCTTGTGTTGTCAATATTGATCTGTTTCAGAAACTCCTTGCCTTCCTGCTTGGTCACTTTGATTTATTTTAGAAAATCCCAACCTTCTTGCTTGGTCACTATTGATCTGTTATTCAGAAATATAATATCAACCTCTTGCTTAGTCACTAGTGATCTATTTCAAAACTCCAGCTTTCTTTCTTGGTCAATATTTACCTGTTTCAGAAATTCCAAAACCTTCTTGCTTGTTCACTATTGATCAGTTTCAGAAACTCCCAACCTTCTTGTTTGCTTACTATTAATCTCTTTATGAAACTACCAACGTGCTTGCTTGGTCAATATTGATCTGTAACAGAAACTTAAACCCTTCTTACTTGGTCATTACTGACCTGTTTCAGAAACTCCCATTTCTTTTTAGTTACTATTGATCTGTTTGAAACTCCCAACATCCTTTCTTGATCACTATTGATTATTTTAGAACTCCAAACCTCTTGCTTAGTTACTATTGATCTGTTTCAGAAACTCCCAGCATCCTTTCTTGATCACTATTGATCTATTTCAGAAACTCAAATCTCTTGCTTGTTACTGTTGCTCTGTTTCAGAAACTCAACATCCTTTCTTGATCTATTGATCATTTCAGAAACTCTAATCTTCTTGCTTGGTTACTATTGATTTATTCAGAGTCCCAATCCTTTCTTGGTCACCATTGATCAATTTGCTTCAAAAATTGCCTATGAAATTTCATAATGCTTTTTATTACTATTGATCTGTTTCAGAAACTTCAAACCTTTCTGCTTGATTACTATTGATCTGTTTTAGAAAAGCCCAACATCCTTATTCGGTCACTATTGATCTCTTTTATAAGCTTCCTGTCTTCTTTCTTGGTTACTATTGATCTGTTTCTGGAATTTCCAACCTTCCTGCTTGGTAACTATTGATCTTTTTCAGAAATTACTATTGATCTGTTTCTGAAACGTCCAACCTTCCTGCTTGCTTACTATTGATCTTTTTTCAGAAATTCCCAACATTCTTGCTTGGTTACTATTGATTTGTTTCAGAAACTCGCAAAATTATGCTATGTTACAATTGATCTGCTTCAAAAACTTCTAAAATTCTTGCTTGGTCACTATTGATCTGTTTCCAAAGCTCCCAACCTTTTTGCTTGGTCACTACTGGTTTGTGTAAGAAGCTCCCAACCTTTTTGCTTGGTCACTACTGATCTGCTTCAGAATCTTTCAGCCCTCTTGCTTGGTTACTCTTGATCTGCTTAAGGAATTCCCAACATTCTTGCCTGGTCACGATTGGTCTGTTTCATAAACTCCCAACCTCAATGCTGGGTCACTATAGATAGGTTTCGGAATCTTTCAACCTTCTTGCTTGGTCACTAGTGATGTGTTTCAGAAACTCCCAACCCCTTTTTTTGGTCAATATTACTCAGTTTCAGAAACACCTAATCTTCTGGCTTGGTTACCTTTTCTTTGGGAGTAATAACAAAAGTAGGCTGGGGCCTTGTAGATAAATTATTTTTTTTTTTTCATAGGATTGGTATTGCCCAACCATCAGTACATGCCTGTGTGAGAGTACGTAATTCTGGAATGCACGTTTTATTTATTGGTGTGTTTTTTTCTAAATGCTCTGCTTTCTTGTTACAACAAGATTTTTGGTATTAAGCTGATATATTTTATAAGTTCCCCGTCTTTTTCTAACAAGGTTTCAGACAACTGTAGTTCATTACCTGTCTAAGGAAATCTTCATTGCCTTAAGCTACGCAAGTTAAAATTGTTTTTAAAGTAAACCCTACAACCTTATTTAACCTCATCTCGATATCTAGCTAAGTCTGATAAAAAATAAGTCTGTTCTTCTTCGTTTATCTTTTATACTAATTCTGAC
>NC_090733.1:2765081-2775081 GCF_036898095.1 Palaemon carinicauda | reverse complement strand
ATTTTGTCATTAATGTTTAAGTGTTAATTGTTAATTATTAGTTGTTAAATGTTAAATGTTAATTATTAGTTGTTAAATGTTAATTTTTAATTATTAGTTGTTAAGTGTTAGTTCTTAATGGTTAGTTGTTAATAATTCATTTAAATTGTTAGGTAGTCAAGGTTGATTGTTGTGGAAACTGTTGTTAATAAATATTGTTAAGTTTTCGCAAGTGTTTCCGTTTCTGCTGACCAATCTTTATACCTGATATTGTGATGATCACTGACTTCTCTTATCGTTCAATAAGAACATGCACCACGGCCCGACAAGGGTCGTGATATATTTGGTGACTGTAACAGGATAGAGAGCTCAGGGTATCTGTTATTTTGGTCGGTGGAGCGACACTATGTTAGACTCTTCATTGTTTAATTCTTTTTGTTTTAGTATTGCCTTTCTCCCCTGAATTTTTTCTGTTTTACAGAAAGGAGGGATTTGTTTTTGATCCAGCTGAGTTTTACGGGTCAGTTGATTGTATTATGTATTTACCCCTGCTAGGTATGAAACAATTGGTTGAGCGTGCTAAGCAGTTGGGTGTTCCGTGGAAGACGACAGACACTATAGCAGAGATATTGGTTTTTGTTAAGGATAAAATAAAACAGGAGTTAGCTAAAGCTGAACATTCAGGGAGTGAGAGTGAGGTAATAGGTGATAGTGAGGAGAGTTTGAGTGAGGGTTTCGAAAGGGACAAAGTAAAAATAAGGGCTGGCCTAACTCTGTTTGAGGATTTTCCTGTCGTAGGTACCATTTACAAGGGTCCAGCAAATTTTCCCCTGGGGCCGGGCATTGTGTCCTCTAATCCGTTTTTGGCCACCCCCCCCCCTTATTCAGTACCCTTCAAATCTCTGGCCGTTGTTAATGCGTTGGGTGACTCCAAGTAGGAAAAGGAATGCAACCTTATTTGCAAGCGTATAGAGTTACAAAAAACTGAGTTTGAGGAGAACGAGCGGGTAAGGGCTCATGAGATGGAGATGGCGAAATTAAATATAGAGATGGCTAGGTTACAGGGGGCTAATTTGATAAGTTCCCCAAAAAATATCTCCCCAGATCGGTTTGATATAGGTGCTGCACTAAAATTGGTGCCGGTGTTTGACGAAAAATATTTTCCTAAGTTTTTCAAGGCACTTGAGCGTGTGGCCTGCCCATTGTCTTGGCCCGCAGAAATATGGACCGCTTTAATACAGTGTAGGTTAGTTCGCAAGCAATGCGGGTGTATAATGCCTTGGAGGAGGGAGTAGCTGGGGATTACCAGAAGGTAAAAGCCTTAATTTTAAAGACATATGACTTGGTCCCTGAGGCCTACCGCCTCCGGTTTTGCAACTTTACGAAACACCCTGCGCTGTCTTTCGTGGAGCTCGCACGCGTCAAGGAGGAACAGTTCGGCGACTGGCTGAAAATTCGTCAGATAGTCACTTTCGCTGCGTTACATGAACTGTTGCTACATGAGGAATAGAAGAAGGCCTGTAGCAGGTAGTTGAGAATTCACCTGGAGCAGGTAAAAAGTGTGAAATTGAGTAGTGCCGCTCAGTTAGCGGATGAATTTGTATTGACTCACCGGTCAGGTAACGGTAGTTTTAATTATAAGACTGTAAAGGATCAAACACCTTGCTCCCCTAATAGTGGTAGGGGAGGGGAAACCTCCTCGTCGACTCCCCATGTCCCCAAAAATGGTAATATTAATTTTAATTCTTTTTCAGGTGATAGGGATATGGGTAGAGTCCAAGGAGGTCCTCATCCCCTTAAAGTTTTTGTTAATAGAGACCTCCCAGGTAGGGGAAATAACAGGTATAATTGGAGTAGAAGCCCAGGCACTAAAGGAAGCTTTTTTTGGTGCAACAAGCCCGGGCATTTCCAAAACGAGTGTAATGCTCATAGGATGTACATACAGCGCAATGATAAGTCAGAGGTTAGTAGCAGTAGTCCTGTTGACCGACCTGTAGTAGATAGTAGTAGTTTAGTAAATAGTGATAAGCTTAATGTTCCTACTTTCCAATCATAAGTCAAGTACAACAAATATGTGTGGCAGGGAAAGTTGATTAATTATTCTCGTGTTGTCCAGGTGAAGTTTTTTAGGGACACTGGTTCTACCAGGTCGTTAGTAATGAAAAGGGCTCTAAATGGTTTTGAAAAATATACTGGAAATTTTGTATTGTTGGTAGGTTTTCTGCATTCATATGTGTTCGTTCCTTTGGTTAATGTATGTATGTCTTTTACAGGATATAATCACGTCACTGAGTTGGCTGTGGTGGATAGTCTGCCTATTCCGGGTATTGATGATATCATGGGATATGATATGCTGGATAGTGAAGGACAGGAGCTGTTGCCTATATTATCGGTAAATGCTAGTCCCGTGGCTGTAATGACTCGGTCCGCAGCAAAAGCTGCTAATTTACATAATCTGAAGAGTGATGAAGACAATGTTAAGTAGTGAAGAGTTAGATGTTGTAAGGCCCTGGCCAGTAGAAAGTAGTTGTAATGATGTAGTTCATATGAAACTTGATTGGGACAGATCTGATTTTATTAAAGCTCAAAAAGATATAATTTAATTTTGACTTGGGTGATGCTGGGGATCTAAGTAAACCTAGATTTGGAGTTGTAAAGGGCTTATTATATAGGTTTAGTTGTCCCACATCTGATAATTTGAATAAAAGTGTCCGGGTGGAACAGATTGTGGTACCGTCACAATTTAGAAATTCAGTTATGGAGTTAGCTCCTACTAATTTTTTTCATGTCTTTTGGGTGTGTTAAAAACTTTTTATAGCCTGGCTAGGTATTTTTAGTGGCCTGGAATTAAATTGAATGTGAAGCAGTTTATCAGAGAATGTGAGAATTGTTCGGTTATGTGTAAACCAAATCAGGGGATCCCGAAAGCCCCATTGCATCGCATATCTGTTTTGACGCTGTTATTGTTTTTTAGAATGATATATTGCTAATTTATTCTCTTCGTTTATTTATTTATTTCCTTATTTCTTTTCCTCACTGGGCTATTTGTCCCTGTTGGAGCCCTTGGACTTATAGCATCTTTCTTTTCCAAGTAGGGTTGTAGCTTGGCTAATAATAATAATAATAATAATAATAATAATAATAATAATAATAATAATAATAATATAGGTATCCATTTTTTGAGCTAGTAATTGATGTGGTAGGTCCTCTACCCAAAACTAAAACAGGTTACGTATATTGTTTTTGAAATGTTCAAATCCAACTGGAAGGAGGGAATAAATGTAAAAAGGTTTGTGGAGGACTTGAAGGGAAGAATGGTTATTGGCTGGGAAGTTTCCCAGGGAAAATTTGGAATGGGCCCAGTCAGTAATAAAGAACAACGACAAAAAGATAAAGTTACGGTCATTTGAACCTAGGGAGCTGGTTTTTGTGCTTAGTATAGACCCAGATAGTTTTCTCGAACCAAGATATAAGGGCCCTTGGAGGTTTTGAGGAAACTGTCAGAGGTTAACTATGAAAATGAAGCTCCCGGCTCAAGCCGTAAATGTAAAATATTTCATGGTAATCCTCTGAAACCTTATATTGGTAAGCAAGGTAATCCATTAGCGATAGTATCCGAGTCTGTGTCTGTGGTATTAGATGTGCCTACGGAGGACTCTGACGAGTTAGGATGTCAGTTTCATTCGGATGTATTGAGTGGAAATATGCAAAATTTTTGAGATGTTAAAAATTAGGTTAAATTATTTAGATGTTAACAAACGGGAAGATGTACCTAATTTAATTTATTCCTTTTCAGATCTTTTTCAGGATACTCCAGGTAGGACAAATATTTTAAGTCATAACGTTGATGTAGGTGATGCTTCCCTTGTGAAGCAGAGTTCTTACCGGCTGAACCCAGTAAAATGGGATTTGGTCAGTAAGGAGATAGAGTATATGCTGAAACATAACCTTATTCAACCATCTGTAAGTCCCTGGAGTTCTCCTATTGTACTAATAAAGAAAGCAGATGGTATGTTCCGCATGTGTGTGGACTACCGTAAAGTAAACGCCAATACGAAAAATTATTCTTTTCCATTCCCTCGTATTGATGATTGTCTGAATCAGATTGGTTCTGCCAAAGTAATTTCTAAGTCGGATGTTTTAAAGGGTTATTGGCAGGTTCCATTCTCCAACCGAGCTCGTGAAATATCCGTATTTGTCACTCTGTTTGGCCTATACTAGTGTAAGGTTAGGCCTTTTGGAATGAGAAAAGCTGCATGTACTTTTCAAAGACTCGTGAATAAGGGGATCTGTGGTTTGAAAGGAGTGGAAATTTATATTGATGACTTGACAGTATATAGTAATGACGGGGGTACCCACATGCTTAGGTTACGTAAGGTTTTGAACCCCTAAGGTCTGAAGGGTTAGTTGTTAATTTGGCTAAGTGCAAATTGGGCCAGGCCAAGGTTTGTTACTTGGGTCAGGAGGTTGGTTTAGGTCTGCTGGCTTCAAAACAAGCTAACCTCGTGGCAATTATAAACTTGAAAAGGCCTGGTAATGTTAGAGAGCTAAGAAGAGTGCTGGGCATGACGGGTTATTATCATAGATTTGTGCACAATTATACTATTCTTGTTCAGCCTCTTAATAGTTTATCAGAAAGAGGGTAAAAAATTCCGGTGGTTGGATCAGTGTGAAGAATCTTTTAATGAACTTAAATCAGTATTAATTACTAACATCATTTTGACTTCCCAAGATTTTCAGAAGCCTTTTCTTGTAGCAGTAGATGCCAGTGACGTCGGCATTGGAGGTGTCCTTTTTCAGAGAAAGGAGGACGGTGTTCATCCTGTGTCTGACTGTAGTAAAAAGCTTCTGGCGGCAGAAAAATGTTACTCCACTATAGAAAAGGAAGCCCTTTCAATGGTCTGCACTCTTAACTATTTCAAGCCGTACGTGACAAATTTTTCTTTCCCGGTTCAGATATGGACGGATCACAATCCTCTGGTTTTCATCGAGCGGATGAAGGAAGCAAACCCTAGTATTTAACGCTGGGCCCTTTTTCTGCAGGAATTCAAATTGGTTATAAAACATGTTTTGAAGGACTGACAACAAAATTCTTGATACTCTTTCTAGAATTTAGCGTACTAGCTTGATCCTTCTCATGCGCTGCCTTGCTCTTTTCTCCATTGAGGTTGTATGAAAAACTTTTTCTTTTTGTAAGGATGTAGTTCTGTTCAAATATTAGCTTTGTAAATAAAGTTTAGGTTTCTTTGAGTGGTATATACTCTACTATGAGATTCAGGGCCTCTGTAACACGGTTTTTTCGCAATAACTTTTTTTCTATGAATTTAATAAATATAATGCTTATTCAGAATGCACATTATATCTACACATAAATTTTGACTATTTTCTGCATTACGTATGTTGAATAAATTTGGTACTTTATTAAGTAAAAGTGACGATTTTTG
This sequence comes from Palaemon carinicauda, assembly GCF_036898095.1. Classification (NCBI taxonomy): domain Eukaryota; kingdom Metazoa; phylum Arthropoda; class Malacostraca; order Decapoda; family Palaemonidae; genus Palaemon; species Palaemon carinicauda. The sequence continues at coordinate 2,769,658 of NC_090733.1, read as the reverse complement.
AAGACGGGCCAACTTACTCAGAGAAAAGGTTTCGAACGCACTCGTTACGTAACTTACGACGGCATTTCTTCTCTCTTTCTCGATCGATGATTGGTTATACGTAACGAAGGCTATACCTCTGCCAACAATAACACAAAAGTGTAAATAAAAGCAAAGAAGTACACCTTTATGAACTCTGAAACCTCTCCACTGAGAATTGTCATAATGAACAAACGAACAAAATATGTTAATAAATACAAAAACACTTCGATTATTTGTCTAACTCCCAAAATAAGTTTCCTAAGAAATTACAGTCTACTTTATAGCTCACAATCAGACTGACAAGGTGTAGGGAATAGTTGGTAATTTTCAAAAACGTAGTAGACAAGCTTGATTTGATAACTGCTATATCTAATGTCAAGCAATTTTTATTTATTGTCTATCTACCGATCTATTTACCGTAAAAAAAAAAAAAAAAATAGCCGGTACTGTATTTTGCTTTAAACTTTCACCAATAATTATCGTCAGAATGATGACTTCATGAGGCTCCACCCACTTTAGCCTCGTTATAATTCTGGATAACACTGAAGGCTATCATGGGCATTGTTGGATCAGAAAATTAAAATTCTGGCTATAAAAACTTATTTCTCGAGTAGTTGTAAGAAGTGCTAAATGATCCTCAAGGATCCCAGCAGTTGGCCTAAACGTTTAATTCATGTATACTACTGTTGCGGCACTGCTGCTACAGTAGTATTACTACGCTAGCACAGATACCCCACCCACATTTATGTATCGTTCCGCCATTCATAAAGTCTGTGTCATTTTTTTTCACTGTGCAATAAGCCATGGCCTCCTCAGAATTTAAGTTTTATATTAGATGATAGGCTATTTCATTAAGCTGACAAATTTATGGCAACTGGGTATGTTATTGCCGATGTTGAAGCTAAAGATAAAGTTTGGTATCATTCCTTCATTGCATTATCATCTTTACTACTATTTGTTTTGCTACATGTAGTAATTATTTTAAAGGATAAATGAATTATGTTCACTTTACTCCTATAAATTCCCATAAGATGTACAAATAAAACTCCTAAAACTATTCATGATTTATTTACAAAATGCAGTCATGCCCAAAACATAGCCAACACGGTCGTACGGCCTAAGAAGAAGAAAAAAAAAATTATATCGGATGATCCGTTGGTCTGATGGAGAGTTTAGCACAAAATTCTCATTTTAACAAAAATAGTTATATCAAGACTGTTTACATACAATCTCTCTCTCTCTTTCTCTCTCTCTCTCTCTCTCTCTCTCTCTCTCTCTCTCTCTCTCTCTCTCTCTCTTGGTGGCATAGTGAATAGTTAATGGAAATGTTCAAAAGCCTGAGTGACATTACAAGTATTATAATCATATTACGCTAAATCCAAATCAGACCATAAACATTGGATTTAAACTAGAAACTGAATAATTACCTATTCAGGCTATAGTAAATATGGCCATGGGATTTCTCTTGACTGTATAAAGTTGCAAGTCGTAAGATAAATGCAGTTTTGCAACCACAGGGGCAATTCCAAATCCTGCTAGCCATTCTTGACTGTTATGGGTTCCAGAGCCGATGGAAGAAGGTGAATGGGTGTCCGGTGGATGGGCGGGGCAAAATTTTGTCAAAAGGTTTTTACATTGCTTACGTAATGAATGTTTTCGACTCTTGGCTCGTTATCACTGGCCATGGCGTCGGCTAGATCATTTTTACTCTATAAAAATTAAAACTATCGGGTTTAGGTTATTGAAAATGCTGACAAAATTTGTGTGTGGTTGTAAAATATACATATGTCAACTTTCAGCTACATCCGATGCCTTGATAAGGAGCAAAGTCCAAAAAACCGTGTTACAGAGGCCCTGAATCTCATAGTAGTGTTTATAAAGGATCCTCTAAATTAATTATTGGTTTGTTCTGATATACTCAGACTTTTGATTGTATAATAATATGTATGACTTTTTGGACTAAATGCCGGTGTATTGTAGGGTAAGGTGTATGTCCGTGGGCATACCTGTAAGCTTATTTAGGTTTAGTTAGGTCTGTTTCCATAGAATTGGAGATTTTTTACAAAGTACGGTAATATTAGATCTTTAAAATAATGGTAAGCCACTTAAAGCTCTTGGTGTGTATTCTTTAGGGGTACTCTCTGTTTGGTGTTAGGTTTATTATTTTATACTTATTGTTCTTACTTCACAGATGCATTCCCATCTATATATAAAAAAAATAATACATTTTCTCTTATTTATTTTTTTTTCTCGTTAAAAGATATAAAAGAGTCTAGTTTAATGCTTGTTTCTTTTCTGTGTTTTTCAAGTCTTTGGTGAGAAGAAACACCTGTGTTTACTTGTGAGGAACTCGATTGCTAAAGAGGACAGTTTGAGCTGGATGCTCAAAGGACTTACTGCAGCTGCTGGCTTATATGAGCTTTGTGAGGATTGGGGCACCAAACGGTTGACGACTTTTTGCAGGTGCATTTCTGCTACCTGCGGTGTCTTGCATTGCCTGTGTATTCTCTTCTGTGGTCTGCAGCGCCGACACTGGAATCCCGGCTTTCAAGGTAGACCCAGGAGAGTCACCACCGTCGACGCATCCTTGCCCTGGTCAGCTGCGGGAGCCTTGGAGCTCGTGGTGTCATATAGGGAGCTAGTAGCCAGGTAGGAAAGATTATTAACCTTTTTTGGGGGGTTAAGACTCCATTTTCTCCTTTGATGAGGAGTCCTGCTGAACTGCACTCCCAACGGTAGCTGAGTGTCTGTGAAGTCACTACCTTTGTTGGAGCAAGGAATGATTACATCCAGCCTCTGAGAGTATGAGATAATTTATAAGTTTAGTATTTAGTTTAGTTTGTAAGTTATTTGACTCTCTAGTTGAGAGTGTTGTGCTTCCCGTTGGGGAATTTTATCAATAATGAATAAGTGTTGATTGTTAATTATTAGTTTTGGATTGTGAATTGTTAATTATTTATTGCTAAGTATTAATTGTTAATAGTTAGTTGTTAATAATCAATTCAAATTGTTAGGTAGTCACTAGGTTTACTGTTCTAAAAATTATTGTTACTAAATATTTTTAAGTTTTCCAAAGTGTTTGTATTTCCGATAACCAATCTTTATGCTTGATATTAAGATGATCACTGACCACTTTTATCGTGTAATAAGAATATGCACCAAGGCGCGACAAAGATCATAACACACACATACACACACACACACACACATATATATATATATATATATATATATGTATATATATATATATATATATATATATATATATATATATATATATATATATATATATATATATTTATACTATCCAAGCTACAACCCTAGTTGGAAAAGCAAGATGCTATAAGCCCAGGGGCTCCAACAGGGAAAAATAGCCCAGTGAGGAAAGGAAAAAAGGAAATAAATAAATGAAGAGAACAAATTAAAAATAAATCATTCTAAAATAAGTAACAACGTCAAAACAGACATGTCATATATAAACTATTAACAACATCAAAAACAAATATGTCATAAATAAGCTATAAAAAGACACATGTCCGCCTGGTCAACAAAAAAGCATTTGCTCCAACTTTGAACTTTTGAAGTTCTACTGATTCAACCACCCGATTAGGAAGATCATTCCACAACTTGGTAACAGCTGGAATAAAACTTCTAGATTGCTGCGTAGTATTGAGCCTTATGATGGAGAAGGCCTGGCTATTAGAATCAACTGCCTGCCTAGTATTACGAACAGGATAGAATTGTCCAGGGAGATCTGAATGTAAAGGATGGTCACAGTTATGAAAAATCTTATGCAACATGCATAATGAACTAATTGAACGAAGATGCCAGAGATTAATATCTAGATCAGGAATAAGAAATTTAATAGACCGTAAGTTTCTGTCCAACAATTAAGATGAGAATCAGCAGCTGAAGACCAGACAGGAGAACAATACTCAAAACAAGGTAGAATGAAAGAATTAAAACACTTCTTCAGAATAGATTGATCACTGAAAATCTTGAAAGACTTTCTCAATAAGCCTATTTTTTGTGAAATTGAAGAAGACACAGACCTTATATGTTTCTCAAAAGTAAATTTACTGTCGAGAATCACACCTAAAATTTTGAAAGAGTCATACATATTTAAAGAAACATTATCAATACTGAGATCCGGATGTTAAGGAACCACCGTCCTTGACCTACTTACAATCATACTTTGAGTTTTGTTAGGATTCAACTTCATACCCCATAATTTGCACCATGCACTAATTCTAGCTAAATCTCTATTAAGGGATTCACCAATCCTAGATCTACATTCAGGGGATGGAATTGATGCAAAGAGAGTAGCATCATCTGCATATGCAACAATCTTGTTTTCTAGGCCAAACCACATGTCATGTGTATATAGTATGAAAAGTAATGGGCCAAGAACACTACCCTGTGGAACACCGGATATCACATTCCTATAATCACTATGGTGCCCATCAACAACAACTCTTTGAGATCTATTACTTAAAAAATCAGTAATAATGCTAAGAAACGACCCACCCACTACCAACTGTTTCAGTTTGAAAACA
>NC_090733.1:2742581-2757581 GCF_036898095.1 Palaemon carinicauda | reverse complement strand
ATTAATCCATCTCTATTTACATTCTACCTTCCCCACCCCTTCCATCTTGTCACCAATCTTTCAATCTTATCAGCCTACAAGATTTTGCCCAAACCTTCTCCCGGACATTGTACGTTGAACCTTACACATTTCTCCAGAGGTAAAAAAAAAAAAAAAAAAAAAAATCCCTTTGAGACCTCGAATCTCTTCTCAGCTTTGCAAAACTTTACTCTAAGAAATTCCACATATTCCATCGACTTCTGAAGGACTTCCTAAAGTAAACTTCTTTTACTTCGAAAGGAGATTCCTAAAAACTTCGTTGCCCCTTCTACTTGTCACCATACTTTCCAGGTCTTACCATTTCACACGAACAGAGCATTTTAACAATGAGCTCCGTCTTACTTGGCTATATATATATTTATATATATATATATATATATATATATATATATATATATATATATATATATATATATATATATATATATATATATATATATATATATATATATATATATATATATATATATATATATATATATAGGTAGATACATAGATAAATAGATAAATAGCCTATTGTATATATGTATATTCATATATCTATGTATATACATATATATATCTACAAGTGTGACTATATAAGTTTGTGTATTTTTCAAAATAGTATGCATAGTTCTTCATTATTTACATAATAATTCTTACGTATACGGTTTTCTTGAGGTTTCGAAGAATTATAGAGAAGCGAGATTTTAAAATTGTTAGTAATATTCTTTTTTTATTAAAATTTATTAATCCATCTCTATTTACATTCTACCTTCCCCACCCCTTCCATCTTGTCACCAATCTTTCAATCTTATCAGCCTACAAGATTTTGCCCAAATCTTCTCCCGGACATTGTACGTTGAACCTTACACATTTCTCCAGTGGTAAAAAAAAAAAAAAAAAAAAAAAAAAAAAAAAAAAAAAAATCCCTTTGAGACCTCGAATCTCTTCTCAGCTTTGCAAAACTTTACTTTAAGAAATTCCACATATTCCATCGACTTCTCAAGGACTTCCTAAAGTAAACTTCTTTTACTTCAAAAGGAGTTTACTAAAAACTTCGTTGCCCCTTCTACTTGTCACCATACTTTCCAGGTCTCACCATTTCACACGAACACAGCATTTTAACAATGAGCTCCGTCTTACTTGGCTACGGGTTGAGAGAGAGAGAGAGAGAGAGAGAGAGAGAGACAGAGAGAGAGAGAGAGAGAGAGACTCGTGAAAGTAAGAATAAACATCTTTGTCACTTAAGCTAATCAAAGTTTGGTAGGGTAACATTACTTAAACCTCCTACCATTGACTGACTCAACTTCAGGAGGGAGACAGAAACACAGTGGGAGGGGAGGAACAGTTTAAGGAGCTTCGGCACAATGTGATGAAATGGGGCAAAACTTAGCGAGAGTTTCAAAGGTGCTCAGCTCACAAGGTGAGTGAATTCTAAAGTTAGCTCCTACCAAAACTTGTTTGACTTTTTCCAAATTATTGATGCATAATTTGGAAGAATTGATTCCTGAAAAGATATTAGGATGTTAGAACCTCTTATATTTTTTCAGTTATTTTATATGAAGTACTGTATAGTTAAAAGAATTCATTAAAATATTTCTATATATAATACAAATTAATTTTTCTATTTGGCATTTATATATCCACAATCAAATTAAACCAAATATCATCAATTAAAATAACATTACTTAAAAGGAGGTAAGACCCTAGATGGCCCCCATTGAAAGGATTGAATAAATGCTTATATAATAGAGTATCAAATCTCTCCACGCAGTGACCCTGGAAAGAATTAGATGATTGATGCAATGTATATAATGATCAATGAGCTACTGATGAATATCACTGTAAGGCTCTATTATATATATGAAGCTATGAATGTTATTAAATCGAGACTAACCTCTTTATGAAATAATTGAAAATGGAAATAGATTCCATTCTCAGTGAAGAACTTAATCTAATTAAAGATGTAACAGCGTTGAACAATTAAATTGAAAGGACCCTACAAAGGTCAGAAGCAAAATTTGTTTAGATCGAAGTAAATAAGGTGAAAAACTAATTTCAAGAGATAAAATAAACGCCCTGTCAGAAAATTTGATAAGTTAATTTTGACAGTAAAAAATAGGGACTCTTAGCTACATGGTTATATCGAGCCAAGTAAAGAAGAAATGAACAGAAATTCAAGAAATTTCTATTGGAATCAGCACAAGAGATAGTTGATAAAGTTGCTAAACAAGATCAAGGAAAACCATTATAAAAAAAAAAGTTGAAATGAGTGTATATTCGAATAGAGATGAAATAAAATTAGCAGGACTATCAAAAACCAATAAACAAACAAAAAACCAAAGGTGTTCAGAAATAAAATCACACTAGAATTAAGGAATCACTAAAAAAAGGAAGATGCATCAAGCTGATGAAAAAGAAGTCTTTGAACATAAAACTAACATATGTTTGTTATAAATAATGAAATTGGATATATTAACAATAGAGATGGAGTGATAAAAACGGCAGAAGATTTCTATAAAATACTATAAACACTGATATATCAAATAACTTTTCCAATAGAAATAATAAAACACCTAATCTGTACCAAGCATAAAAGTAGGAGAAAAAAAAGAAAGAATTAAAAGGTACGAAAAAAGAGGAAAAGCAGCAAGAGAAGACCGCCTAACAATTGATTTGATATGAGACGAGGGATATTTCATGGAAGTAAAGCTGGCTGTACTTTATACAAAATGTCTTCAAGAATGTTCTATACCTACAGAGAGTAATTGTTTCCCCCAACACACGAGATAGATATAAAAAAGAAAGATAAGCATGAGATGAAGAGCTTTTGGAAAATAAAATGAGATTATGAAAAGTAAAACACCTCTTTCTTTAGAAAGAAATAAAATTAATCAAATGGTTCTTCCACTTTTAACTTATGAATCAGAAACTTGGATCCTTACTAAAGTATTAAAACATAAGCTACTTACAAATGAAATAGCAATGGAAGATATAATGATGGGAATAATGCTAGGAGACAGGTAAGAAACAACTTAGATAGGATAGGAAACTAAAGTAGAAAATAATCACACAACAAGTAAGAATGAGAAATGAACGTGTTCAGGACATATAATGAAAATGACAGATACTAGATGAGCATCAGGAATAACAGAATAGGTTCCCATAAATTGCCACCCCCCCAAAAAAAAATCAGATGAAGGAAGAGAAGACGATATATTGACAAACTAAGATATGAAATGACAAAGACAGACCTCAAACAGACGCAAGAGGAAGGACAAGTCTGAGTTATTGATATTCTGTGAACTAGTAATGTCTAATATACTGTATCTATCTATCTATCTATCTATCTATCTATATATATATATATATATATATATATATATATATATATATATATATATATATATGTGTGTGTGTGTGTGTGTGTGTATGTGTGTGTGTATGTATATATATATATATATATATATATATATATATATATATATATATATATATATATATATAAATACATATATATATATATATATATATATATATATATATATATATATATATATATATATATATATATATATTAAGTGAACTAGTAATGGCATATATATATATATATATATATATATATATATATATATATATATATGTATATATATTCAGTAAACTATTATTGGCCCATATATTCATATATGTATGTATATATATATATATATATATATATATATATATATATATATATATATATATATATATATATATATATATATATATATATATATATATATATATATATATATATATATATATAAATATATATGTATATTTATATAGATATATATATATATATATATATATATATATATATATATATATATATATATATATATATATATATATATATATATATATTATTCATGAATAATGCGGTGAAAAATAAATGTGAAACCTTCATCAAAAATGAAATCAATAATTAAAGTCACTAAACTCTTAAAAAAACACACAAATTGAAGTTCTATTATCTCATTATATATATATATATATATATATATATATATATATATATATATATATATATATATATATATATATATATATATATATATATATATATATATTTCTATATTACAGACTGAAAATAAAGGAGGAAAAAATAAACCTAGACAGGTATGCTGTACACAAATATGCAGAATAACTAAGGCCATAAACTATCGCGTCTAATTCCATAATACAGAGTTTAATCTTTTCACGGCGCAACATATTTAGTGGGTCATACTTTTACTAACTTATAAGCCCTTTGCACATCAAGATAATGATAGCATAATATCTTAGATCTCAAGATTAGAGAGTAGATCAAGAGATTTAATAGCAGCATGTGATGTATACGCTTTTCCCCACTGTGAATGACATAGGCGTTTAATTATTGAGTATTGTAATGGTTTGTGAGATATTTTAATAATAATAATCTTAAACTGGTAGATTATTCTTAATTTTTTTTTTTATATATGTAGATGTCATAGGTTTAAACGTTTAAAATTTAGAAAAAACAGTTGTATATCAGTATCCAAATATAGTCACAAACCCCTCTGAAAAAAAAAAAGAAAAAAAAAAGTAATGAGTATTGATATTATTTTATCTTTCAACCCGTAGATAATATTGAATGTAATCTTATAGATTAATGAGGATGGAAATCCTAATGGATCGTTTAATTCGAATAAATCAAAACCCTCATTATAGAATAGTATTCCAAGTTGCATTTATCATCGAGAATCACCTTTTCCCCTGGTGACCTTACATACTGACCAGGGTCGTTAATATGACCTGCTATTTGCTCATTTTTGAAAGGGGAGTTGGTAATCACCAATGAATTCCAGGTATTATTTTAAATCCAACGTTATGAAAACTGTGAACGAAATGGCTTCCAGAGAGATTTCTTACTTACAGTGCATCTCATTTAATGGAATCTATGAACCACTTTGCATTTGTGATTACAATTTTATTACTGGAATGGTTATTTGCTCAGATTATATACTCATTTCTGGGTCCCATTAGTATTGTATCTCAAAATAGTACATCAGGTATTGATCAAAACTTATTCGTATTATTGCCCTTTTTTATGGTTAAAATAGTTATTTATGAATATAAAGTATCCAAATTCGCAGCGAATAAAACTTTTGTGTTACTATGGTTTGAGTAAAGATTACAAAAAATAATACAGTACACAAAACCTACTTGTACTACCATATAGTAATTTTTTGAAAGAGATTTCCCAACTATTAACAAATTTCACCGTTAATATAGTGTTTAGTAATGTCATAATAAAGAAATTTCCCCAATTACCAAGGAATATGTAAACCGCATTCCATGTAATTCATGTGGGAAATTTTAAAAAGTGTTCGCCTAGCATTTGCATGGCAGTAGATCAATCCCCGACCAGGACCCTTCTGCCCTTTTTTGATAGTGTCACCGTTGGTGCCATTAGCCACCATTTGCTGCATAACAAATTTTCACTATTGGTACGTCGCGTGTAAATTAAAGAGGACAAATATTATTCAGAAGAAACTTCTGATACGGCTTTGTGGCAATTACTTCACAGCATTGGGTTCAGGTATGACTTTACAACGGAAAATTTACATGAGACAGCAATGTTTAGATGTTGTGTATCATCATTTTAATGCTCTTTGATCACTTAGGAAGCAGGAAGATGTGAGACAGGTGTTTTGCAATGACAAAACGAGATCTACTACCCAGATACACCACAGTACAGCGTTGGTGGACACAACTCACCCTAACATAAGTGCTACCCTCAGCCGTCTAGTGACTCCTGGTAAGCGTGAGCGGTTCATTGTAGTAGCAGGTGGCACAGGTGAAGGTTTCATTGAATTTTTGTGCTACCCTGCCAGGAACAATATAGGAGACTGTCGTGACGAAATGAACAGCACCCTTCATATGATGGCTGACATCACAGCTTCTGCCTGTGCTCGCTGAGCCAGAGGTGCTGGTGCTGGAAAATGCACTCTTCCATAGTCAGCTGACGGAAGGAAGCTGTTTCCCCATCACTGCCACTAGAGAAACAGAGATAGAGACATGGCTGGAGTGCTGCAGGATACTATTCCCAGCACATGCACTGCACCCTGAGGTTTACTGATCTGCAAGAAGAACCAGCCAGAACTATCTGATATTGGGGTCATGAGGTCCTCCGGCTGCCCCCTGACCATCTTGAGTTAAACACTATCAAACAAGTGTGGAGCTGTATGAGGCGACATATGCATACAACGTTGTGAAGACTCACTCGGACAGATCTGCAAGCGTAGCTCCAAGATTCAAAGCTGGTGCTCTGAGAAGGCCCTGATTGTTCAGAAAATATACATGAAAGTGTAGAACTCATCAACATCTCCACGGAAAGCGATAACGACGATGGTCTATTTATCCATAGTTATACGAAATGAAATAAAACGCGTTCCCAGTTATTGTCATGAATTAACCACCCCTCATATGTAAATATTTGTTATCGAAGAGAGAGAGAGAGAGAGAGAGAGAGAGAGAGAGAGAGAGAGAGAGAGAGAGAGAGAGAGAGAGAGAGAGAAAAAATAAATGTAGAAAATAAATAATAATGGAATTGGAAAAAAAAATATCAATGATGATAAAATTCATAATGAAAATTGTGAAAGTAAACAGACAGAAAACAAAGGAGAGGATGAAAACACACGCGGAGAACTAAGGCTTTAACAATGAGGAAAGGTGGGTGAGTGTTAGGAGGAATAAGTAGGCTACCCCAAAATTGCTAATCAAATTAATTCGTAAATATTGACCGGATAGGGTTGGACATGTCCTAAAATTCAAGAGTGAAGTGCTTTCAAGATCTATGAAGGACATGGATTTTTTTTTTTCTGTTTATAAAAAATAATGTACCATTTCCATTCAATCGATTGGTTTGAAAGATATTAACAATAATTTTTGGGTCCAGGCGGCTGAAATATAGTAACTTCAAAATTGGCTATCTCCAGCGAAAATTATGGAAATTGTGATTAATTGAAAATCACATAAAAACAAAAATAGATAATTGCCCGTATTAGGTTTTAATAAAAGATATTTATAAAAAAAAAAAAAAAAAAAATAGTTTAGTGGTAATCAAAACTACGCACAATAATCGGCGCCTGTAATCTCGTTTTGTTCATTTCCATCCTTTTCTTTCAAGAAAAGATTTTGTATTTGTAAGGTTTAGTTTCTTCATATAAGGTATCATTCTTTCGAAAAAAAGGAAAGTCTTCATTATCCAATTCCTCCTGATACTTTCTTAAGAATTCTAACTTCTGTTTTTCAGTTTCAACGAGTTGCTAATTTTTTCTTACCCTGTAATCAAGATTTGGTTTTCGTCACTTCTTAGACGGCGGATTTGTTTGCTAACCATAACCTTGAGATGTTTATCCGGTGACAAGGAGAAGATGGAGAGGGTGACCTAGAAGCATATGACACTGGTGATGCAGGAACATGACTTGCATGCGATTCATTGTCATCACCAGGTGCAAGTTTGTCATCGTCAGTTATTCTGATATTTTCTTCTTGGCTCAGATTTGAGCTCTTAGATTCTGGCAGATAAATGTCTTTCAAAAATGACAACTAAGTGAAGTTGGACTAAATACTTAGAACCATTTTTGAAGTTCCAACACTGGATTTGGGATTTTGAATTTCTCGATTTATTTTATATAATAGTTTTCAGCTTTTTAATTTTCTTTCAACAGAAATAACTGAAAGATACATTGAAAGTTTTATCAATAAACCAAAATGTGACAAAGGCCAACATAAGTTTTAAAAATTATGTTGTAATATGGTTATGATAAACATAATCATCTGCTATAAGTAACTAGCGAATTATCATAACAAACAAAATCTTAACATATTTTTCTCTCCTTGCTACTGGTGAGTCTTTTCGATCTTTGGCTTTGCGGTTTTTTGTCGTGGTAGAAATACTATTTCAGATGTAAAGGAAACTCGCAATATTATTTGCAAGGCTTTAACCAATGAATATTTACTGTATCAAACTAAGGAAGTTTGTCTTACAACTGCAGAACTGTTTTATTTACAAAAGATGGAATTTTCCTAACTGTATTGAATTACTGGATGGGAAGCATAGTACGCATAATACAGAATTATGTTTTAGATAAGGAGCGACAAAACTAATTTTTTTACCTGTACATGGAGAGATGATACAAAGCGCACAGCCCTGTACACCACCTCAGGTGTGCTATTGAGCAGTGGTTTAAATTTCAGGGAAGCCCTATCTAATTATTTCATTGTAGTTGGAAGAGCTCCATGGCAGAATCATCTACCCTTACAAGGAAATATAAATTAATTGCTCCTTTTACTTTAAAAATTCACTAATATTAGCACAAAACATATTGTTTAAACATATATACAACAGATTTTAATTTTACTCTCAGATTTTCCCTGGTTATCTTTCCGGCCTCTTGGTTGGAAAAATCTCTCTCTCTCTCTCTCTCTCTCTCTCTCTCTCTCTCTCTCTCTCTCTCTCTCTCTCTCTTAAAAGGCATTAAATGGTGATGATTTAGGGTAAATTTCAATACAGGAAAAAGGTACACCCACCATTTATTGCCTATATCTTCCTAATGTTTGTTTTAACTGATAATTTAGTGTAGTGAATTATGAGGATCTCACGATGCTCTCCTCCAGAATATTTACCCAATGAATTCTTCATTAGCTATGTCTGGAAAGGACCTACTAAATGCATCTCCTTTTGGTTCCTTCAACAACTGATGGAAAAGGGCATAGTCTTAAGTGAAGACGCTCAAAACCTCAATATTTCAAGTTTCATCACTTCGCGGCAACTGCAGAGGTTTGAGGCTTCCCGCTCATCGGTTGTGGCCATATTGTGAAAGAATTCTTATATACTATTTAAAATGTTCGTAGGAACTTCTTCCATACAACCTTCATGCTAGTTGTGTTTGATGTGCTGCATGTGTTTCATACACTGTAATGTTATTGCCTTCTGTTAACAACCACCTCGCACATTGGTGACCCTTGGAGTTATCAGCTCCTCACCGCCTTTTTTTCTGTCCACCACTACACCCTACCTTGTTAACGATGCTGCCCACCTATTCTGCATCATTGAAACCGCTCACCCTTCGCCATCAGGGAAGTGTTCGCTTTGTTCCAGCGCGCCAAAGTTCAGTTTTGCATCAAGTGTGTAATTTGCTCAAGCAGCAAAGCAGTCTATGTCTTTGCAGTAAGCTCTGGGGACACTTTCCCTGAAATCTTTGACTGGCAATATGATAAAGGGGATTCCCCCAAAGCGTATGACGCCCACAGTGGCAGTACTCGTCCTCGCCTGCCGCTCATATAGCCAGGCTTTTCCAGCTCTCTTAACATCCGTTGGGGAATCAAAAAGCTTTGCTCATCCTCAGGGAAAGGGCCAGTGTTGCTTGCTTGCAACCTGCCTCAGTCAGCTCTCCTTGTGAAGTAAACCTACTTCATGCACTTTGAGTATGACGCTTACCCGGACCTGTTCACACTGCCATCCCTGATGACCAAAGTCGACGTCCTTATGGACAGCCACTTCACCACATTGAAGACCTCAACTAATGTCTCTACTCTTGACAAACAAGACAACCACTCAACACTGACCAAAGCTGACGTGAATGTGGTAAGACATAGATGCCCACCCGGTAACTTATGAGTCATCTGCTGCAGTTCTGTTAGTACCACTCTGGATTCAGGGTTGCTGTGAAGAAATGTGCAGATTGTTATCAAGGGCCAAAAAACATGTAAGTAAGCCATCGCTTGTGTCGGTGGCAACCCCTGTCAAAAATCTTTTACTTTTACATGATGCATGTACTGGTGTGCGGATTTTGGTAAACACCTATGCTCTAACAAGGTCAATCTCCGGGACATGACATGGTCATTCTAAGACTGCTTCCACACTTGCTGGATACCAACGGATCTGAGATCCACAACCCCAGGTACGAAACACTCACACTATCGTTTAAGAGCGCCAAATATCAATGGAAATTCCTTGTTGCCGATGTGACATTGTCGTTAATTGGTGCAGATTTCCTCACACATTTCTAATTCCTGGTTGATGTTGGGCATCAACAATTAGTCAATGCGGACTCGTACACATTAAGACCTCTTCAACCCAGCCCCTGTGACGTAGCACCCCACATCAGCGTACACACGGGTGCCTCCTCATATTGTACATAGAAGTTGCCTGTCCTAACTTTGTGAATCGCCCATGGTTCCCGCCAATCATGGCATTTATCACACAATCAAAATGATGTGGCCCCTAGTGTTTGCCAGATTCTGGTATCTTTCACCAGATGGTTTAGAAGCCGCTAAACAAACATTCAAGGTAAAGGAGGAAATGGGCCATTGCTAAAAGGCTTCAAGACCATGATCGTCGCCCTTACTCATCATCATGAAGGAGAATGTATCCCTTCGCCCTTTTTGGGGATTCTAGGTGTCTAAGCATCCTGGCAGAGCTGGATCACTGGCCCCTCCCAAGCATCATCAACGTTCTCTCCTACTTGCATAAAGTGAAGGTCTTCTCACTGTTCGACCTCTTAAAGTGGTATTATCAGTTTCTCCTTGAAACCAGAAGACAATCTTAAGATCCTCTCACCAGCCTCTTCGATACATACTCCTTCAATCACTCCTGTTTTGGTCTTCGTGTGTTTGGAGCCACTTTTCAATGACTAATTGATAGAACCTTAGGGGATCTCCCCTTCTGTGTATGTTACGTGGAATACTTACTTGTGTTTTCTGCCTCTAAAGAGGAACACCTCTGCCACCTATGCATCGTTGGACTGCCGACAACGGATTGGTCTTTAAGTCCGGTATGAAAAGTGTATCATTGTTAGGGCACCGCATTGCTACTGAAGGTGCCCATCCCTTCCCAGAGTAGCTAGCATCCATCCAGAACTTCCCTACGTCCTTAGCCGTTAAAGCACTGCAAGAAATCTTGGCCATTATAAGATATTATCAATGGGTCATGCCAGCCATCACCGCCAATCTTGGTCCTCATTATGCATTCCTCTAGGGTAAGCTAAAAGACTTGAAGTGAAGTCCCCTTCAAGAAGCGGCCTTCTGCAACGCAGAGGGTGCCCTATCAAACGTTGCTGCTCTTCACCAATGCCAGCAACGCCACTATTGGTGCAATACTCGAGCAGGTGGTTAATGGCTCACCCAAAACATTAACCTTCTTCAGTAAAAAATCCTTAGCCGTTAAAGCACTGCAAGAAATCTTGGCCATTATAAGATATTATCAATGGGTCATGCCAGCCATCACTGCCAATCTTACTCCTCATTATGCATTCCTCTAGGGTAAGCTAAAAGACTTGAAGTGAGGTCCCCTTCAAGAAGCGGCCTTCTGCAACGCAAAGGGTGCCCTATCAAACGTTGCTGCTCTTCACCAATGCCAGCAACGCCACTATTGGTGCAATACTCGAGCAGGTGGTTAATGGCTCACCCCAAACATTAACCTTCTTCAGTAAAAAACTATCCAAGGCAAAATCCGGGTATTCTACCTTTGACCAAGAATAGCTAGCTGTGCATTTAGCTGTCCGTCAATTTCGCTACTCGTCATTCATACAAACCACATGCCTATGGTGCATGCCTTCACTTGGCAGTTTGAAGCATGGTCTGCCCGTCAATTCTGATATCTCTCCATGGTGGTTGAATATAACTCTACCCTTCAGCATGTTCCTGGGAAAATGAATCTTGTTGCCAATGCCCTGTTAAGAAACACATTGGCCTCCATTCACCTGGGATTGGATTACAACGCCTTAGAAGAAGCCTAACAATAAGATCCAGAATACCAAGCATGTAGGACATCCTGCAAATCCCTCCGGTAGGAAGACGTTGCCCTGAATGTCTCCAATGCCATCCTCCCCTATAACATCATTACTGGCAAACCATGACCAATTATACCTACTCCCATGTGCACAGCTACTACACAGCTACTGAAGATGAAGTTCATTTGGCACGGCATTACTAAGGATGCTAAGGATTGGGTCTACACCTATTCTTAATTCCAAATTTCAAAAGCACCATGACACCCACATTCAAGAGTGGGCACCTCTCAAACTCTACGTCGTCTTGCCCACATTCATGTTGGTGTAGTAAGTCCCCTACTCTCATCACAAGGACATTGTTACCTGCTTATCGTCATTGACAGCATCACTTGTTGGCCTGAATGCATTCCCATGCAAACTGCGACATACACTTTATGTTAATCTGCCTTACTCTCAGGGTGGATAGTGAAATTTTGTATCCCGGAGCAAATCACCCGTGACAAGGGTACCACTTTTACCTCTCAATTATGGATATCATTAGCAAATCTTCTTGGCATCACCGTACATCAGACAACCGTCTATAGCTCCACAGCCAAAAGAATGACTGAGCGTTGTCATTGCACCCTAAAAAAAGCTTTGATGTCCTGCTGCAATGACTTTAACTGGTTTACTCAGCCTCCCTAGGTCCTCCTGGGATTAAATACCACTTCTAATGATGTGTTGCATGTCTCAGAAGCTGAAATGGTGTCTGGTGACCCGTTTGTCATCCCTGACCAATTTTTCCCGTCTGCAACCTCTTCCGACAATCTCCATCGTCTAAGTCACATTTAGGGAAATTTACTCTATGCCAAGACTTACAAGCCCCAGTGAAGCTATACATACGGGACAGATTTGCACTTGGCAATGCAAGTTTTCCTGAGCACATCGAAGGATTTCTCGTTTAACCTTTAGGGTAAAGAAGACTCGGTCTCCATTGACCACCTAAAACCTGCATATATCTGTATGATGACCTGCCTATGATGCTTCTCTCAAGAGTTATGCGTCCTATTTCTCATGAATGTCTTTTTAGGGGGAGCCATACAGGCTTGTACAATGCAACGTTACAGGCTTTTTATTTATTGCTCGCTCCTCTTGCCCTGATAACCAGATCTGTTTTAGCTTTCCTTTGCATGTATTAGTTTGTTTTAGTTGTTTTTATCTGATTAATAAAAATTACTTGCATTTACCTCGCATCTCTGTTAACAACCACCTTGTACACCGGAGTGGTGCGGTACCCAAACCCCAGGCAATAACAAGATAGTGCTGTGGTGCACCGCTCGAGGTGCGGTAGTGCTTCTAATACAAAATATAGATTTTAAAGTTTTCTTAGTTCCATCATGAGAGTGACGGTACTACAAAGGTTGGCATTTTAAAGTCAAAGGCAAAGGAAAGCCGCTTACACGTTTCTTTACAACTGCCAAGAAATTATAAAAATACCTTTGAGTAGCCTAGGCTCAAGCTGTCTCTTCACCAACAATTTTTCTTGAAATCCTTTCATACATCATGTTCTCTGAACGACATTAAACAAGTTTCTAGGAAGCAGAATATCCATAGATGATCAAGGAAAGTTGATAAAAGTACATAAAAACAGAATCCGATCATTTCAAATAAGAATCAACTAAATATCCACTTAGTTCTAAGCCATTATTACACGATGTTTAGGAAGAGGACTCATTTGTGAATAAATTCTAACAAGTAGAGGAGAAAACTCGTTACTCAAAACAGTTCTTCCCTTCTTAAATCAAAATGGTTTTCCTGCCTTTTATTTCAGGCTGTAATAGTAGTTATAATTTCGCCTATATATAAATGCCAACAAATACATCCTATTTGCGAAACATTTCCAAGTTATATGCATCGCTGCATATCAGTCTACATGCATTAACATATTTCTAACGTCAATACACTTACAAGTTTGTGTTTAATGTGAGAAATAACCATCTTTTAACACTAGAGAAAGTTAGAGGACAATGCAAACTAGAAAAAAAATATTTGGCTAATCCTCAGCTATTATTGAAATTAAAAAGTATTCCATGAGAGAGAGAGAGAGAGAGAGAGAGAGAGAGAGAGAGAGAGAGAGAGAGAGAGAGAGAGAGAGAGAGAGAGAGAGAGAATAGTCAGGAATAAAGTTTATGGTTTTTCTGCTGAATTAAAGATGAAGAAATGGGAATAAGTCGTACGAAAAATAACAATAAATGAAACAAAACGAAAAGGAAGTCAGGGATTACAACCCTTTTAATCTGAGTGAGAGAAGAAAAACGCAGAAAAGAGATCTTACTGAAATCAGGGGAGGAACAATAGAACAAAACTGAGAACTGGAAATGTGTAATTTTTCATACCACTCTATATCATTGGATACCTCTTCCTGTTGTCTACTTTAATTACCAATTCAAATTCGCGTTTCAATTGGATTCTGATAATAATTTTAAAGTAAGTGCTATTTTGTATTCCTTATGTGATACTAAGATTGACTGGTTAAACAATTAATATGGTTATCAACTGATATCAAATAGAAACTGCTCATAAAAAATTGGTGATGAGACATTTATAACAAAACCTAAGACACTGGCTTGAACTATGACGGCAAAATGATGCCGAAAAAGTAATTAGAGTAGGAAGAAAGTAGTGCATAAGGAAATTAAAAAAGGTATGAATACATAATTTCTTGCTTTTGATACATCAAACATCGAATAAAAGAATCTTATATATTTCCATTTGTTATTATAGTCTAAAAATCAAGAGGGTAGAATGCATGAGAACCAATTTTCTATGAAACTTTTTAGTTATGGTCGTATTTATAACAATTAATGTTTACGTATTAAGCTTCTATCTTATTTAGGCCTAATTCAATTTTAAATTTGTGGATGAGGTCTATATTTCCTCAACTTTTAATGTACAGAATAAATACTTATTAGCTAAAAATATGGATATCCTTGCTAAAATCAAGGCTTCTTAGAATATGAAAGGTCATTGATTTTTTTTATTGTGCACAAGCCCTTTTTATGATATATAACCCAAAGAAAGGTATATAAAATGTACTGTGATATTAAATTTTACTTGAAAATACTTTTAAACTGCCCATGTCAAGATTATCAAAATTTTAAACCTTTTTTTCTTAATAAAACAAATAAAGAATATTGAA
>NC_090733.1:2720081-2737581 GCF_036898095.1 Palaemon carinicauda | reverse complement strand
GACTACGCATTTAAATCTGGTCATGCCATTTCTAAGGAAAATTTCAAAATTACAGACGGACATAGTAGCGTCAGCCAACTAAGAATCTTAGAGTCTTTATAAAATTTTAAGACAAAACCCAGCTTGAATGGGGGTTTACCTGTTCAATTGCAGTGACCCATTGATCCGTCTGGTCTGTAGGTTGCTGCTCTTGATGCGTGGTCATAGTCTCCTGCGGGTGACTATGTATATTAGTTATTGAGTTTTTTATATAAAATTTAGTTATATGAGTAATAAGTCTTTTATATGGTATGATATTCCTTAATTAGTTTGATTTTAGAGCTAGTTTGGCAGTTCTTGGAAGTATATCTTCCTAACTATGTACTTAGGATGATTTTTATTAATTTTATAAATTTTACATAATGATAATTGTAGATAGGCTGAGGATGACATAAGTTATGTCGAAAGCTCCTAAATAAAGATGGTGATAACAGCATTGACTATTTTATCTCTACCTCAATTACGATTCCCGAGAGGAACCCAACTATAAACTCTATACACACACACAAACATATATATATATATATATATATATATATATATATATATATATATATATATATATATATATATATATATATATATATATATATGTGTGTGTGTGTGTGTATATATATATATATATAATATATATATATATATATATATATATATATATATATATATATATATATATATATATATATATGTATATATATATATATATATACATATATATATATATATATATATATATATATATATATATATATATATATATATATATATATATATATATATATATATATATATTATATAAGCTTATGTAAATGTATACAAAAATGCAATCATGAATACGTTTTTCTTCTTTTTCCGTGTTACGTTCCTCAATCCACCATATAGTAGTTTTCTTCTTTCTTCTTTCTACAGATGTGACCCCAAATTTTATTGCTTCTTTGAATTATTACCTAGGACCTTGGATAAATCTATTCACTCCTTCAAATCTAACTTCTATGTCATTTGCATTTTCTGTAACGTTTTCAGTTTAAAATTTCCATCTAGGCTGCGTATGTCATTATCGAGTGTTCATGTTAGATTTTTCTTTCACGGTTCTATTATCAGGATCGTTTATGATAATTCTTTGAAACATGATTAACTTACAATATAAAATAATATGGTTCATCAATTATTAAAAACTAATCTTCAATATTCAGTTTATATTTTATTATTCTCATGATATGAATTCCTATTTTGATATAGGAAAGTACTTTTGCTTATGGACTCCGGTATTCCCAATTGTTAAATATTGTAACGAAGGAGGGAGAAGGGTGTGAACTCAAAGGCAGGATGCAATCAACTGAGTTATATATTAAGGAACACTCTTCTTTATATACAAAACCTCAAGGCAACAGGACATAACATGTTCGAGAGACAGACAATGTTCAGAGCCAAATAGCAGGCATGAAATTTCATGTTCGTTTTAGTGCGAGGGAAGAGCGCAGATACAAGCATAATATATACAAAAGGAATTATGTACAATTGTGTGACACACGGTTGGTACATGGCTCCCCCTCTAAAAATGACATACTGAACATGTTAAATAGGTGCCCTGAATCTGGAGAGGTAATAGTAACAACTGCGCCGATGAGCAGCAGTGAGTGGCTGTAGAAGTCGTTGGTTGGGGTGCGAGCAAGTGGTAGATGATGGTTGGCTGTGTTGCCGCTCCGGCTCGTCACGGGGTAGGCGAGTGTGTCCTACGGCATTCATAGACGTGTGTGTCCTACAGCATTCATAGGCGAGTGTGTCCTACGGCATTCATAGGCGTGTGTGTCCTACGGCATTCATAGGCGAGTATATCCTACGGCATTCATAGGCCTACGGCGTTCATAGGCGTGTATGTCCTACGGCATTCATAGGCGTGTATGTCCTATAGAATTCACGTCAGCTTCGGTTGAAGTTGAATAGGTGTCCTCTTCGTCACGAGTGGAGGCGTCGATGTAGGTTTTGAAGGTCATGAAGTGGCTGTCCATAAGGGCACAAAGTAGGTTCACCTCACGAAGAGAGCTGTCTGCGGCAGGTTGCAGGCGAGTGATACTGGTCATTTTCCCGAGGGTGAGCGAAGCCCTTTGATCCCCCAACGGTTGTTAAGAGAGCTGAAAAGGCGTTGCTATACGGGCGGCTGGCGACGGCGAGTACTGCTGCAGAAGGTATGCGTTGACGGCGTCATAGTAACGGTGAGAGGTGTAGGGGGGATGGGGAGGCGGGAGGAGCGAGTCACTCCGGGGTCACCAATGTGACGGGCCGAGAGAGGAGTTGTGAAATCAAAGGCAGATTGGAAACGACTGAGTTATATATTAAGGAACACTCTTCTTTATATACAAAACCTCAAGGCAACAGGACATAACATGTTCGAGAGACAGACAATGTTCAGAGCCAAATAGCAGGCATGAAATTTCATGTTCGTTTTAGTGCGAGGGAAGAGCGCAGATACAAGCATAATATATACAAAAGGAATTATGTACAATTGTGTGACACACGGTTGGTACAATATCGATTTCTCTCCACAGCATTTTTCTTTTTCTTTTTGTGAATTCATGATAAATGTTGGTTAATTGAACTTTGATGTTTTATTTCGAAGTATTTAACTTTCATCTGTTTGAATGCCCCTTTGTTTGAACATCATGTGGCGAACTAATCCTCTTTTAAAAGAAGGTTTCGTGTCCTTGATCACAAAATTGTCAACCTTTTGGGCAGATGGGAAGTTTGATCAACCGATGATGTGAATCCAATACTCAAAAGCAAATGTTTACGTCGTTAACGAGTTGTTTATCTGTCTCTTTTCTTAAAATATCTCCCTTAATAGTGTCAATGACGTCAGTATGCCAAAGGAAATATGTATGGATATTATCAGTGATTTTGATACTTCCTTCTAATCTTTGTTCCTAAAAAGGGTCATGGGTCAGGCTTTTAATTATTATTTGCTATATTAGGATGAAAATACTATTATTTATTGTTTGCCATTACTTGACAGCAATTATCAACAACCTCAGCGTTTTTTTTTTTTTCAAGTGCATCACACTATTTCCCATAAATGTATCGGTATTTGATGAAATTTATGTCATATTTTCCCACCTTTTGTTTTTGTATTTCATAGAGCAAATCAGAAATATAATGGCAGTGTAAAACCCGGAAGATATGAAATAACATTAAGATTATCAATAGTTGTTCGCAGTAGACAATGCCGCGATGTTTATCAATCACATGTATTTCGGGTTAATCCAGCTGCACAACACTTTGGTATAGGTCATTATTTTTCACGAGTAATAAATCAAATAGATGGAATAAATGTCAGAAAATACAAAAAGCTCTTTTTCAAAATTTTCATTTATAAACTACATATTCCATCCAACTAATTGCGAACAATTAATACTTCAAGCCTTTAAGAATAAATTAGGTTCTATTAATAGAGCAATTTGAGTGAAAAATTAATTGGTCAATGCGTCATGATTTCATATTAGCCATTTTTCTACAAGTAAAAAAAAAATTGCATCAAAGAATTTCCGGGAAGATTTTTTTATGATCAAACTAGCGTTTACTCTGCATTGATATCAGCGTTAATTTCCATGAATTGCCTCATTATGCAACGTTTGTTGAATAGAAGATCTTATCGGGGAAATTTTTACGTCTAAATACGTCAACTAGCCTTCACACTTGTCTTATTACTCATTTGCTGTGAAAAAAAAAATCAATTAAAACGAATCAAAACTTATTCAGTTCATACTTTCTAAGATAACAGGGTTTATATGGCACCTGAAAATTATCAATTATCAGCAAAATATCATTGTGAGACAAGAACTGAAAATTTTTTATGTTACAAAGTTAAAAATAATTATCAGTAAAATAAACATGATATGAATACCAAACGTTGAATGCAATAACAGAATTAAAACAATTTGATACCAAAAGAAAGATATCATTTTAAATATATTGAAAGAAAGTGATATAAAAAGGAGAGCTTAAAAAAAACCAATAATTAAAATGAAATGAGTAAGGGTAAGATAGAGCGAAAACTTTCAGTTTCACCTTTAAGAACAAATTATAAAAAAACAAGAGATAATGTTAATCAACTGAACTCATGAAACATTAACGTACATATGACTGAGTTGAAAAAAAAAAAATAGGGTTTTAATTATACCATATCACATAAAAGCAGGAAGACATTCAAATTAGCATTTTCCATTTTACTAGCGATGGATTTGAAATATAAGGAAATCAGAATGCTCTCTCTCTCTCTCTCTCTCTCTCTCTCTCTCTCTCTCTCTCTCTCTCTCTCTCTCTCTCTCTCTCTCTCGTTCCTTTAATCTGATTTATTTTGTAATTATTCAGTATTGCAAATGATTTTATTCCGAGAACATCTATTGCATACACTCTAAAAAATTAAGGGTATAAAAGGGGTAGAAAAAGGGTATTTCTAGTGGTTAAAATAGCATACCCTATCGGGGTATATAAGAACTATAATATACCCTTTACAATATACCCATATCAAGGGTATAACATATGCTTGAGATACCCTTCCTTAGGAGTATATCGCAGGTAAAAAATACCCCTTTACAGGGTATTCAATACGATATAAATACCCGTGTATATTAATTATAATTATATGATTAATATCCATTCCACCATTAGGTGTAGTTATAGCTTACAGTATATAAAATCACAAGGTCAATGATTTTAAAAGTTTGGTTTATCAATTTATTATTTCCATTACACTTGAAAATCAAAAGTATATATATATATATATATATATATATATATATATATATATATATATATATATATATATATATATATATATATATATATATAATTTTGAAGTAAGTTTATATTGTTGCCAAAAGTCACTTGATTAAACATTCTCAGTTATAATATATACTGAGGCTAGAGGACTGCAATTTAGTATATTTAATGATTGGAGGCTGTATGATGAGCATACCAGTTTGCAGCCCTCTAGCCTCAGTAGTTTTCAAGATCTGAGGGCGGACAGGAAAAGGGCGGACGGACAGACAAATTGCCATCTCAGTAGTTTTCATTTACCAAAAAAAAAAAAGTCAGTATAATACCTGTATACATATTATCATCAATTTAAATTCATAACATAAGGAAAAGCAACCACATATAGACTCATTATAATGCCTTGCCAGTTTTTTTGCCCACGTACAAACAGAAGAGGGTAATTTGCAGTTATGTTGAAATATATAAGATTCTAAGAATAACAAAGTTTTTTCAATTGGTTTTGGACATTCCAATGAAAATGAAAAATATGACTGAAACATGCTTTCAAAAGTATTAGTAAACCTGGAGTTTTGCCTTGAAAAAAAAAAAAAAAAAAAAAAAACAGCCGCCATTGATGTGAAGCTGATATTCTCCTCTTCGAAAGGTGAGGACTGGGAGCTGGACATTTTATATCCTGGAAAGTATCAGAAACTGTGTAAACTGACCAGAGTTATATATACATTGGGAAAAGATAATTTTAGCAAGATATTTTAATGCATTATTACTATTTAAGTGAATGCATTGATTGACGCCTTTTAACAGGGAAGCGTGCAGGGATATAAGTTAATACTGTGTAAGGTAATCACTAGTTTTTGTTGCTTTTCTGGTGTCTAGCAGAAATAATTTTTAGGGTGAAAGTATATTTCGACATGTTATATACAAAAAATGACAACATATATGTAAAATGCCGTATAGCAACAATAATAATACTATGTATTCTAATAACAGTGGGTTAACTCCTGTGAATGAGCTAGAACATATTCCTCACTCTCTCTAAAGAGTGATGGCAGAAGCTGCAAAGCAAACCGAACGCAGAAAACTGTGAAAAAAAAATATTCGTTAGTGTGTGCCTAAATACATATATATATATATATATATATATATATATATATATATATATATATATATATATATATATATATATATATATATATATATATATATATATATATATATATATATAGAAAATAAAGGAAAAAATATCATGCATAAATCCTTAACTGTCTGCTACCGCAAGTCAAACTTTTTTAATTTGATAAAATTCTGGTGGAAAACAAATGTAAAATCAGTTTTTTTCTCTTTTCTGAAACCTCTAAATTATTGTACAAAAGCGTACGATACCTAAGATATGTATCGTACATCGTACTGGACCCAAAATAATCGTACATATACGATAATTATTGTACGAATGGCAACGCTGAATGCAAGGCGAGAGAGAGAAAGAGAGGGGACTCGTGTCTACTCTCAGGTGTCGTACCTAGTGACGTCACATTAATAACGGCTATCCGTGTGAAAGCTGCGCCTAGGTCGACCTGTATGATTCTATTCCCCTCCCCATAATGTCGTATGTGCAATACATTCACCAAGAGCAATTTCATATATATATATATATATATATATATATATATATATATATATATATATATATATATATATATATATATATATATATATATATATATATATATATATATATAATTGAATTATTATAACTAAAATAGTACTTATATTTCGTTACTAAAGTCTACTGACGAGTAGTATGTCAAAAGGCTTCGTCTCTGTTTTAACCATTTTTTCAGTGCAAACCACACCACACGTAGGTATATGCTATTTAGAATCATTGTAAAAACGAGATAAAATAATGTAAGTGTCATTCTAGAATAGTTGTGGTTCTTTCACCATAGTTATGACATGCAACAGAGACGTACATATACGCTTATTCGTATGGTAAACGGCGTTTTTCTTTCAAGTCAGAGTTAGCAGTATATATACATATTGGGGACTACTGATGCTTGCATAGATGGACAGTTAGTGTTCTTACCTTGGTCAGCAGTTACTAACAGTTGAAATGCAGTGTAGATATTATATTCCTGATAACGATAATTTGAAGTTACAGCTTACGGCAATTTAACTTCACTGCAGAGCACATCAGAGTCAACACACCACTAAGAGTCTCGAGACGGCAACAATACAAATTGCCAAGTACTGCATTTTGTAGTAGGAACTTGCTTCAAAACTATCCATAACTACAAACCAATATGTTGTTAGTAACTTTTTTGGTGCATTACACTATCAGTGTAACAATATGAAGATTTAATACAGAAAAAAAGTTCATTTCATGACATGATCCCACAAATTTATCAAGCCCATTTTGAGACAAAGTATAAAAGAGGGTATATTATTCACAGAAAATACCCTGCCTCCTGATGTAGAGGGGTATTTTAGAGCCTTGGGGTGTTTTACATGTATATATACCTCAGCTCCAGCGTTATACCCTTTCTATACCTTGAACTTTTTACAGTGTATGCATGCTTAAATTATTGCAAAGCACATTTTTTAAATCTGATATTTTTTTGGATTTGCTCATCATTTTTCTCTGGCAGACTAGGGTCCCAAGGCCCACCCCCGCCTTCATCACCACAAATGAAGTTTCATATGCTCACTTCCCTACCTGTGCTACCACATCGGTCACCAAGGGGACACGAGGTAGCAGCAGGGTCTATTGGAACTGCGTCACAATTGCTCGTCGTTTATTCATGTTTCTAACACACTCTTTTGCATCTCTCACATCTATCTTTCTGTCACCTAGGGCTTTCTTCACTCCATTCATCCACCCAGACCTTGGCCCTCCTTTTCACTTCTCCCATTCAACTCTGGCATTCATCCCCTTCTTCAAGCGACAACCATTTATCTTTTCTACATGGCCAAGGCAACTTAACAAATTTGTATTTCTAGCTACTAATTAATTTCTCACACCCGTTTCCTCCGTTACTACTTCGTTCCGAATATTATCCAATCAAATTACATCAGCCATAATCCTCAGACACTTCATTTCAAACTCATTCAATATTTGTCACTCCATCACTACACTTCCCCATAACTCAGATTCATACATCAAAGATTGTACAATCACATTCCCATACAAAACTCTCTTTACATGCATCCATAATCCTGAAATCCTTAGCGCTACTTTCACTGCTCCCAATACTTTACATCCTTCATTCTGAGGTACATATGCTTCCATTCCACCATTTGGTTCCCAAATACTTAAATTAATTTACTATCTCAAGTAACTCTCCATTCAACGTGAGATTCAATCCAGTACTACACCAAATTCTCGTGAATCCCATAACCTCACTCCTACCCACATTAACTTCAACATCCTTTTCACATTCACCCTTTTAGACTCTAAGTAATCGACATAGCTTCTTCTCTATGTCTTCAACCAATACAGTACCATGAACAAACAAAAACTTATTCACCTACCAATCATGAGCACCCTCATATATCATTTTCCCTCATCGACCAAGAATTTGAGCATTCACATCCATTGCAGCTCCATCAATGAACATATTGAACAACCATGGGGACATTAAACACCCCCGTCACAGTTCTACTGACTCACTTCATTGCCTATCCTAACACACATTTTATTGCCTATATATATAAACTCTTCACCGCTTGAAACAATCATCTATCAACCACCTTATCACATTCTATATTGCTTCCCTATCAAATCTATCATTAGTTTTCTCCAGATCCATAAATGTCACATATGCCTCCTTAGTAAATATTTTTTTCATAACTGCCTAACTTTAAAAATCTGACAATTACATCCCCTACCTCTTCTAAGATTGCATCCTCTGTTTGTTTAATCATCAGTCCTATCAATTAACACCCTACCATACAACTTTCCAGTGACACTCAACAAACTAACTCTCCTAGAATTACAACAATCATGCATATCCACATTACCTTTGTATAATAGTACACTACACACACACATCCAGTTCACTATCACTTTTGTTAAGACAATATATATCAAACAATCTCCCCAACTATTCCAGTACAGCTACGCCCATTTCCTTTAACATCATAGCCCTCTCACAATATATACCAGATTTTTTTTTCTGCTCTCGTTTCATCTAGGCCTCTCTTCATCTCCTCTCTTGTAATCTCTCTCTAATTCTCATCCCGTCTAGCAACAGCAATTATATCTGCCTCCCTATTATCCTCAGCATTCAGCAAAGTTTCAAAATATTCAACCCACCACTTCCTTTCCTCGTCTCCTTTCATCAACCTTCTATTTACATTTTTTACTGTGTCTTCATTCCTTGATCCACCCTTCCTAACTCTCTTCACTTCTTTTAAAAAGTTCTTATTCTCTTCATACGAACAACATAATCCCTGACCCAACTTCCATTGAGCCACTCTCTTTGAATCAGCCAACTTAAGGTTTACTTCTACATTTTTCTCTTAATATTTTCCATACTTCTCTATACTATTACTCTGCAGATATTATTCTCTTCTGTCTTGTTCTCCACCCATTTATCTAACCAATCGCTACCCTTCATCATGTTGCCTTCAACCTTCTCCGTACCACACACATCAGTTTCATGAACTCATTTTTTTTTTTACTAACTTCCACTCTTCTTCG
Source organism: Palaemon carinicauda (assembly GCF_036898095.1). NCBI lineage: Eukaryota > Metazoa > Arthropoda > Malacostraca > Decapoda > Palaemonidae > Palaemon > Palaemon carinicauda. The sequence goes on along the minus strand of NC_090733.1, from coordinate 2,728,073 downwards.
AGGTCACCAGTTTCACTAACTTTCACCATGTTATATGCCACTTCCAACCTTTCTTGATATTCACTATTTGCCTCTAGTTTTAAACTCTTCCAGCTTCACGACCTCCCTTTTACAACCCCTTATTCTATTTCCCCACTGTTTTTCTACAAATAATGTTGAATTAACCATAACATGATCAGATATACCGTTAGTCCTACCCCTAAAAATGGGCATATCCTCCAATCTTCCAAACATCCTTCTTGTTATCAATACATATTCGATTAAAGCTCTTTCTACCACTCTTCCATTAGCCCTTCTAACCATTATATAAATATTTATTCCTTTCTTCATGAAAGAAACTGTTACCCATCACCATCTCTTTTTTAACACACATATTTAGCAGTCTCTCACCACTAATTTTTACCCAGTATGCCATACTTCCCTATGACACCTTCTATCTCTCGAGAACCACTTCCTTAAATTCAAGTCACCCATCAAAACTGGATATTTCCTTTGGCTGAGTCATTCCACAAATCTAGTTATCTCCCTCCAAAATTCAATTCACTCTTCTTCATTTTCTCACGGAACGGTGCATAGACACTAACAAAAGCCAAACACTCCCTACCTAACTTGATCCTTACTCACATTAACCTACCTGACACCTTTTATCCACTACTTTACTTGTCATTCCTTTACTCAGCAATAAAGCACCATTTTCTCTCGCTCTTTCCCATTTCAATATCAGACAATCTACCTGTAACTGAACCAAACATCACATCATGTTTCTCTTTCATCTTTGTGTCACACTAGACCAATATTTACATCCTTCTATTTCAAAACATACTCACAATGTCATACCTTTTATTTGCTGTCGTACCACATCCACGCAAATTCACACAACCCAGAACTAAAGTGCTGGGAGCAGTCCCTCTCCCCTCCCCAACTTTTCTTCTTTGATATATCACATGAAGTAACTAAACAAATAAGGGAATTCCCAGTCCCCTTGTCCCGTTCCTTTTAGTTGCCTCTTATGCTGACGTTTTCCTAACTGTTATTGCTGTTATGCCTCCGCATCCACATGGGCCAGAGTGTGTTTGTATATTTATATATATATATATATATATATATATATATATATATATATATATATATATATATATATATATATATATATATATATATATATATATATATATATATATATATATATATATATTATTAAGACTAGTGAATTATGTAAATTCCTGAGCTCCAATACTCACCTGGTTAATTAAACATAAGTCTGATACACACTAGAAATACTCCGAGCTTTGGAAATATCATGCAACTACCAGACAGTAATATATGTGAACGATGCATATCCAAAGGTCTCTTTATATTACAATCAAAACAAAACTGGGTGATTATCTTACTTTAATATGAAGTATTCTAAAATCAACCTCTTCCTACGCTTCTTAGTCAGGGGATGCAAGCAAAGTACTGAAACAAATATTGCTAATCAAAATAATACTCTGTCCACCTTCCTCTTTCAAAATTGAATAAAAGATAATTTTTAGTCAAGAACCCTTTTGGAGCTTCCAACAACGTAAAAAAGAAAAAAAATTACATAATCCTTCGTGCTACCTCGTGTGTGTCATACAGCATACCTAAATGAGTTTACATAAGACTTCGTTATAAAATTATGTGAAATAAAAAGTTATTTCTTTAAACTGACGTAAATTTACATATTTGAAGCTGAAGGAAAATACATTTAAAAGAATGGCTACTTAAGTAATTCACATAATTTACTTAATCTTACGTGAGTGGAACTCACGTTATCCTTTGCAACCTTGCTATAGATCTCTTAAATTCACAAAAAAATACACAAATTAATTATTTACTCTCATGCTAGACTAGCTAAGTAAGAATATATTTACACACATTTATACATATACATACACACACACACACACACACACATATATATATATATATATATATATATATATATATATATATATATATATATATATATATATATATATATATATATATATATATATATATATATATAGTTAATATGGAAATAAATAAGACAAGATTACTATTATGATGATGAATAAAGCATGACGAAAACTTGGAAGAGAAAATCAATTTCGATCATGTTTTCTTTGATGTGATCAAACTTAATCTTATCTTATAATTCAGAAGTTTCTCATTCAACAGGTCTTTAGAGGACGACTAAAAACAACAAAGAAGACACTATAGTTTTATGAAAGCAAGGTTTTTGGAAGGATAATTGATATACTTAGGTAAGCGTATTAATTATACAAATACAGTCTCTAAACTCTCAAACAAGCACTAGTCCATAGTAGTTTGATGTGATTGATAGTTTATAAGTCATGATATTGTTGCAAACTTAAGAGATTAGCAGCAGTTGTAGTACTGTATTACTATATACCTGAGATGCCTTACATCAGTAAAATGAACCAAACACGAGAAAAATAAAAAACATTAAAAAACAGCACCACTGTAAAGGCAAAATGCAGAATTGAAAGTACACGAATAAACATAAACTAACAACGTAGGACAATCAATGACAAATATAGGAAAGGGGGAAAAGAAGAATATCCCCTTATGGCATCCATTACGCAACTAGACTAAACCAAGGTTTAACGTTTGTTTATATTCTTCTTTCAGTTCTGACAGATTTACCATATTTAAACCATTATATCAGGCAGCTGCGCTATTGCGTAAGGCTGAAAAATACATTAAACATTATAAGGGATGAGGAATGATTTGTGTGTGTGTGTGTGTGTGTGTGTGAGAGAGAGAGAGAGAGAGAGAGAGAGAGAGAGAGAGAGAGAGAGAGATAATGTTTGTATGTAGCTCAGGCCAACAGAAATCAAAACAAAGAAGAAGAAGGGAAATAAGAGGGAGCATTATTATGAATTATAAGAGCAAAGTAATGTGAATCTAATATCGTCAAAGTTATAAAAATGCAGGAACTTCGACATCTACTGCAACAGACCGTATATATAAGAGTTCTTTAGGAAATATTCATAACATGTCTTTAAACAACATTTACTTTATATTTGTATATCAATAAAACAATTTTTACCTATTCTAAATGATAATGTTCTTAAGACTAAATTGTTAATTGTATATATAAGTAAACAATAATATTTTATTAAGAATATCTATTGTTACATTTAAAGAAAAAGAAGAAACTAATATAAATACCACGCCAAAATGCGGGTAAAAATTCATCAGCCGTAATGCTAGTAAAGGTTGAAACTGGTGCATAGATATGAGATACACTTGGTTGGTTAATGAAAGCTAATGTACCTTTAATATTTTAAGTCCTCTCCGAAGAGGGAACTAAAAGCCGCTGTCCTAATATCCTCTTTCATGGTTACAGCGGCATTTAACGACATTTCAAGTTTGTTGAATCATTGATGGCCTTCTCATCTGGCATTCCAGATCATCCTAAGCCTTGACCATTAGATATCTGTGGAAATTTAATTTTAACTATATGCTTTTAATCGTTTACTGATCTTGTTTTGTTTTCTTACTGGCAAAATTAATATATAATTTAACTGTTAGGTTGTTTAGATTGCATTTATGAATTAGGGCTTTATAGCCCCGCACTGAGGCCTGTGAGGCCATTCAGAACCCAAGAGAAACTGAGGAAAAATCCAGAAGCTGCCCCATGAAGTAAAATTTGTGTAAAGAGAGGCTAGCCACCAAGAAGGAAGAAGAAAGCAGGGACGGTGGTAGAGTAGAAGGTTATAGGGCAAGTGTAGCTAGGTGCCAAAGAAATGCTGCCAAGACTATTAAGTAGTGTTAATTGCACCACGTAAGATATTTTGATGACATTTAACCACTAACACATCTACCGGAGTTTGTATGTCTGGGTTAGGTAACGTTTTAACTAATTTATGGGAAAGATAAGCAAAGGAACCTCAACATTCATTAGATCAACTGAACCGAGTTATGACAAGAACACAAAAAAGCGCATTTATTTTCGATAGATTAACTGTATATGACGATAAATGAAAATTAATAAAGAAATAATAGTTAAGAAATATAACGATAAACAAACCATGCAATATTTTTCGTGAACCCTGATTCTGGAAATCACATTTTCGCAATAAGTCGAATGTTGAAATAACTGGGAAGAAACAAACAACCACATCTAGCCAAAGGCCACAAGGGAAATCAGGGGAGGCAGAAGAGCTTCATTTTGGCCGTCAATGATTAGAAATAGAATCTTAAGTTCTCCTGAAGGTCATTTGGATGGATATCATTTGGTGCATTGGGAAAGCAAGATGGGAGGGGATGGAAATGTACGTTAGTGTTACCGCCCTCAATGCCATCAATGTTTGAAACACTATTTATAGGCTTTTTATGTACTTAGAGGCCAGTGAGCAGGATTATATATATAACCTGATGAACAGGAGTTAGGAATGTTGGTGAAAATAACAAAAAGAGGAGACCTGACTGATTGCAATAATTACAGAGGCATCAAACTTACGTCAGTTGTTATGAAAATATATAGTATCTTTATTCTAAAGAGACCGGAGAGAAAGATTGATGATTGATGAAAAGCTGATACATGGAAAAGCAGGATTCAGAAGAGGTAGAAGTTACACTGACCAAATCTTAATTTTAAGACATGTTGTACAGCAATATGTAGAATATATAAATCAACTTTTGATGGCGTCTGTGGACTACGAAAAAGACTTTGATAGCGTGCATCGACCAATTTTGTGGAGAGTCCTGCGTTATGATGGAATTCCTCTAAAATTGTAAATTTTATTAACTCTGTTCATGAGCAGAGCAAGTGCAAAGTTAATATTAATGGAGTTTTATCAAATGAATTTCAAGTGAACAACGCAGCACTCTAAGTGAATGTGTTATCGCCTAATTTGTTTATCCTCCTCATGGATTTTGTAATGAGTAGAACAGTTGGATATGGTGGAGAATGATAGGACTGGCTTGGTGATAGGAATTTAGTAGACCTAAAGTATGTTCATGATGCTGTTCTAGTTAAGAGAACACCACCGGATTTGCATTGGTTGCTTACCATAATGCGTGAAATATCACACGAAGTTGGACTGAAGATAAATAGAAGAGAGACAAAGATGATGGGAACGGAGTATGCAATAAAAGATGAATTATCATTGGCAGGAGAAAGGATTAATGGGCTAGAATCATTTAGGTATTTAGTAACTATGACCTCCAATACAGGGTCTTTAGAATTAAAGTTTAGTGAAAATCTAAAAAAAAGCAAATCAGACATTGGATAGGTTGAGTAAAATTTAGAAATCAAATTGCCTGAAATTATATATAAAAATCAGACTATATGTCAGTTCAGTGATATCAGTGCTACTCTATGGACATGTGATGTGTGTATACATTATATATATATATATATATATATATATATATATATATATATATATATATATATATATATATATGTGTGTGTGTGTGTGTGTGTGTGTGTGTGTGTGTGTGTGTATGTATGTGTGTGACCGTGTTTGCAGGTGATGTCTGTATGCATTATATATATATATATATATATATATATATATATATATATATATATATATATATATATATATATATATATATATATATATATATATATATATATATATATATATATATATGTGTGTGTGTGTGTGTGTGTGTGTGTGTGTGTGTGTGTGTATTTACATAACTACCCCTCAGTTCATCTGTCACAAACAAACTATTATAAACACAAGAGTAGGCCAGTCGGGTTGGGCATCTAGAAAGCAAGTAACATTATGTCCAGTGAATATGTTATTGTAACACGTTCTACATTTTTCCTACGGAAATCTATAGGATATATCTCCATTTTTCAGTGTCAATTACATCCGGAATCTTTTTCGTTTTGGATGTGATAGCTCTGCTATACGAGGAGTTTTCCTTTTTAAAAGTTTTGGAAACTTTTATTTACTTTGCTTGGGATATCCGGATTTAATCTGAGTTCAACACGTTTTTCTTGGAGCTTATTTTTATTACGATTGAATAAAGGCTCTAGCTATTATTATTATTATTATTATTATTATTATTATTATTATTATTATTATTATTATTAGGATCCCCTTTTAGGGGAAGACTATTGTTTTTGGTATTATTATTATTATTATTATTTTTATTATTATTATTATTATTATTATTATTATTATTATTATTATTATTATTATTATTATTATTATTATTATTATTATTATTCTTTCCCCGCGTTTTTTTTTCGCAAAAAATCTGAAATCATTATCATAGGTAGCCTATGGTAAGAATATGCCATAGACCCAGTTTAAGTGACCTTGAACTACTTTTCAAGGTCACAGGGTCTTTTAAAGGCAAAATTTGTAAAATTTTAAATAGACATTAGGCCTAAAGCATAAGCTGTATGGCTAAGGGCCTTATGGACAATGATACAAAGGTAAATCCTCAGATATTGCCCAACTTTGATGCAAGTAGGTCAAGGTCAAGGTCGCTAATGGCCCAACCGGGTCAAAACAGGTTTGTTTATAAGATCTCAAAAACCGGAAGTGCCAGAGCCCTGATCTTAGTGGCATATAATGCCCTATATATTTATCTAAGGTTAGCTTAACTTTTTTTAGCGACTGCTTAATTACTTTTTTAATATAGATTTTTTACTATTTTTGACATTGCAGAAATCGTGACTTTGGCAATTTATCCATGAAATACTGGTTTTTGGTCTTAGCATGCTATGGTAAACTACACCAAACATATGCATAAAACCTGCAAATTTAATGTCAAACTTGACCTTGACCCTCATTTTCAAGGTCATATGGCTATTTCATGGAATAAATTTGACGTGGGGTTAAAGTGATGTTTTATTGTCAACCCCCAACCCATTCGCACATGCTCTTCCAGAATATGGGGTCATATTTAACCCGTGACCCTCACATGACCTTGTAAGTGCCCATTGTCTTCAAGCTCAGAGGTCAATTTCTCTATAATTGTCATTTTTTCCTATGTTTTACCTCCACATACCTGCTATTATACAGATAAATTGCTTTAAAATAGTTTGTTAACATAACTCAAAATTTAGTCAAGGGGTCATTAGGCCAATAAACCATTACACAATATCCACACCTATTTTGCATGGGAATCCTCCGCCATTGGCTTGATTAAAACAGCATCAAAGCAACAATAACACCACCATTAATAATAATGATAATAATAATTGTTATTATTAGCCTAAACAAGACAGGAAGTATCAGTGAAATGTTGCTTATAAATTAATTAGTATATCAATTTAAAATTTACCAAATTTGAAAAACTGTATTATTATAACCGAGAATAGAAATGTCAATTTCTAGCATGGATGTACAAAGCCAGGGTATGAACTAATGTTAGTCATCTGGGGTCTACAACTTACTATGTCCAAGTGAGTAAGGACCTTTTTATGATACACATTATGCAAAAATATTACTTGCCCAATATACGCTGATTTTATTTGTTTTATTCTTTTGCCAATTCTTCCTTGTCTTAAAATGAAAGTTTACATAAAACTGATATATCTTTCTCTGTTACCTAGTGATATTAACGATGATTACTAATATAAAGGAATATAATTCCATATATATCCCAGTAACCTAGAAAGTCTCGTTGGCCGCACAACACATGCCAGGCTAAAGGCTTCATATGCCTTCAGTCTAGCAGGTACTTTGCTGTAATCAATTTGTCACCCAAGTCATCAAATGTAATAGAATTTACGACTTTCCTCTGTCTTTACGGACGAAACGACACGACAAAGAAAACACCGACTGATTATTAACCTTTACCGTTATCCACCTCATCTCTTCTCCCGTATTTCCGATGGGTTCTTCTGCTTCCCACTCTCCTCATCCTCCTCAGGTCCGTTTCTCCGTAAACATTCACCGAACGCTAACATACAAGACCGACCGCCACTTCGATCGCCTGATTTGATAGCAAACTCTTGAAAGGGGAAATGATGTTATCTCTGTT
>NC_090733.1:2697581-2712581 GCF_036898095.1 Palaemon carinicauda | reverse complement strand
TATATATATATATATATATATATATATATATATATATATAAACAGGGACCGGTAGTAGGAGTGAAGCAATAAACTCCAAACACAAATTAATACTGGTATGATTGGTACATAAACTTATACATCCTATATATGCATGTAAGTATAGTTGTACAAAACCTGATTACATTTTATATAAGCAGTCCACGTAGAGAGTTTTACATCAATATTGAATGACTATATTTAAGTACCAAATGTTTTCGTGATAACTGTTTCCAACAATAGATAATTGACTTCAGTAAGTACAAGCTCTAAATGTTTTTACATTTCATCTATTACAGAATCGGTATCTTTATCATCCTCTTACAGACTGACATCTGCATCTTTCCTTGGCCTGAAGGGTTATCAGAATTCTCTGTCCGCAGCACATACACAATACAGGATACAAGACAAGATGTGCAACTTACAGTTGCAAATGTCTGGTTTTACAGGGCTTGCCTGCAATTTTGCAATCAACACTGATAACATCACTCTGATTTTCAGGTGGTGCAGGACTAGGGTTTTTCGATGGTGATGGAATATTGTTCTTCATATCCCATCTAAAGTAGGTGATGTCTGAAGTAGTATGATCTTGTTGATCAGCTGCCCTCTACATCAAAACCTGCTTATGAGCTCTCTTTATGTGAGCCAACAGATTAGCTTCTGTAGTGGCAATATCCTTATACACAGTGACTTATTTCTCTTTCTAATATGCAGATTGCATCCAGCCAAACTTATGGAGGTCAGTTCCGGCAGACCATGCGATGCTGGAGAGAACTGGCTGCCAGTTTCCATCAGTTCAGCGTCTGTGATATCTTATTTTTCTTCTAGTAACTCAAACAGACCAGGAATGTTACCTGCCTTCAGTACATTCAAGTCTTATCTTACCCTTGTTGAATGGGTAGGACATAGTGCTGTAGATACTGATTACGTGCTTTAGATGTGACTGCAAGCATTTTGTTCCTGATTGCAGACAGGTTGCTTTGATGTCCAGCACCAGCCTATTCCAATGTTCCATTTAGACTTCAGCCTTCGGTTGCATCTTGATGATCCGGCAGACCAAATGAATAAACTCATCTACATTGCTTGGAATTCATATGACTGCTTTGCCACTTTATGCAGTTTTTGGTAGGTAGGCAATCATAGTTACAAATTCGTCATCATGCTTGAAGCTACCACTGTAATAACTGTTAATAGGCAGTTATGAATCCATGTACATGGTGAAGGGAACAGCTGAAAGCTCCAGCTTCTTTGCTTGCTTATGAGAATGGCATCTTCTTTGCAAATGGAATGTTGATAGTCACATTAAAATCTATGGAACATCCACCACCAGCCCTCATCCTCTCATGGTCCTTGGTTGATAGATCTTCATACCTGTCAAATACCATAATCTTTTCGGTACCTGCTGGAAACATGACAGTTGTTCCTTGATGTTCTCAAACAACATAGTGGCATCCCCTCCAAAGTGTCTAATGATGTGATATAGTATCTGTTGCATGTATACCATGAGAACATTTGGGTTTGAATCATCCATGTTTTCTCCACTAAGGTGATTTACAAGTGCAATATTGTTTCCATTCTGTATTTAGTCATACACGTTGATGAGGAATGATAGAATTGTACACAATTCATACTGGATTATGATCGCCAGCTGCAATTGTCACACTTGCAAAACAAATCGAAGATGAATGAAGATGACCTCAAAGCCACAGTGGGTTATCTCACTGGCCTTGATGCTTCGTTTGAGCTGTTCTATGGTCTTTACAAGGATCTATATTTTGTTATGGAAGGCAGCCGTCGAAGTAGTCTGTAATGAACTCGCCATAGATTAAGCAATGATGACGGACTTAATAACTTAAACAATTCTGGGAGCTACCTGACCATTTATAATGATGTAGAGAAGTTAACTCTGGACAGCCTGTTTGTGGGAACACTTGAAAAGCTCTAAAGCAATCTTTTTGTCATCAAAGTCAGACTTCCACTGTGTTTTACCTTTCACTTTGAGTTTACCTTGTGCATATGTCATATAATTTAATTGTGGTCAAAGTATTGAAATGCTTAGCAGTATACATTTCAGTGATTACTGATTGTAGATGTCGAATATCATGACTGTTAACTTCACCTCCACATAACTAGTTAGTATATTTAGGTATAAGCATGAACCTGTTGTAACACCTCTTGCAATATTAAGCAAATGCCACAGGTAAATCAGTGAGTGCATCTTTATTTAAAATTTAAACTGTTCGATCCCATTTGTCGTTCTGTAAATGGCAGATGTGATCTTATTCTGCTTATCTGAGGATTTTCACTATTTGGAAAGATTTTTTTCTTCTTTCTTTGTCACGTAACATACTTAGCCACATTCTGTCTGCCTGTCTGTATAGGAACAGTAACATGTTTTGTGACATTCCAAAGATGTTGTGTCTTGTAGCTTAATTTGAACACACCACCACCCCTCTCCTTACTCCGCTTCATCATTGCGTTTATGGCAGTCACTCTACCATAAACGCAATTTTATGACATGAAGTAGAAGACAGCTATTGTTTGCAATGTTCATGTTTTACTTCTAAAGAAAAGAAAAATATATGCTTAGAGTTTGGTGAGAAAAATATGCGTATTTCATTATGAAAACGTTTGTATATTTTCTATGTTCTGTACCCTTAGTTTTTATCCCCCAACCCCTTTAGCATATTATAGTGAATAAGGAAGTAATTTCACTGTGTCCATTCAGATCTATCATCATACATACATGGGTATAGTTACTGTTTGCGAAGCATTATGTTCCATTGTTCCCAAGATAATAATAGAAATACCGTAGGGTTTTCGATAAAGACTGAACTACATTGTATACATGTACATATATACATATTGACATAAGAAAATGCTTTATATGCTTGAATCTATGACTAATAAAACATTGTGGTTTTCACATTTTGCTCGATGTTACTGAGTTTGGTTTCCAAGATATTGGGAAAAATAGGATTTTCAATAGCGGATGAGCTCATTTTGCATACAGATACATATATATCAACATGAGATAGCATTTATTGCGTGTTTTTTTAATCTGTAACTATAAAAATATAGTAATATACATACTTTTTGAGAGGAGAGATGTGCCGTTATCAAGACATTTAAGAGATAAAATTTTTAGGCAATGGTGGCACTAATTTGTATATTCAAAATATTGCCCCATGTTGTCCAGAGGACAACCCACCAATATTTCCTCAGGGACTCCATAGAAATGTGATTCCGCAAAACAGATAAATAAATAAGAAAATAAAACGGTACTTATGAAAACTCTGAGGTTCGCCCAAACTCCCATTCGTCAAGTATTGCCTCTTCACGCCACATTCTACAAAAATAATCTTGTATGCCTTCTGGGGGTTACTTCATTTTCGGCCAATATCTTCTCAGCAGTTATTCCATCATAACCAGAGGCTTTCCATCTCCAGAGTTTATTCTAATGATAGGTTCGACATTAAAAACACTGCACTCATTCATGGGTACATCAAGGTCTTCATCAGTCTCAGGTATATCAATCAAATCATTTCTTCATATATCCTATTCATGACCCCACTAAACCCACTAAAGTGTCCATCCAACCATGTCTTTCTTCATATGCTCTATTGACAGGTCCATCTCTCTTTATAATGATTATAAGCTTCTTTTTCCATTCTATGAGAGATTCTTACACCATAACCACACCCTGAATTTATTGATTAGTCAGCATCATCTACTTTCCTGTCTAAAAATTTTTGCCAGTCATTACTGTCATTTTTATTTACATCATTACCAATACAGTGGATCCTCTACATACAATTGCTTTTACATACGATTGTTGTAACATCCCAAGTAAAATTAGATCGAATTCTCGTCTTGATACCCAATTTCATGTTCCAACAACTGACGTAGACCATACTCGTTCATAGTTTCTTGTTAACGCCAGTAGGCGGCAGCAGGTCGGAGGGAGGCCAGTGAGCATCGCATCGGTCAGTTCTCTATTCTCGTGATCATAGTGTGATTGTCCTCTGTTCAGTCTTTTATTAACAGAGATTATTATCTTCCTTTTCTCATGTTTCATTTTTTATTTTACGTATAATCATTAGTCCTAAGAAGCTTGGTTTCTGTACAGGTATTAGTATTGGTAAGAAAAGGAAGAAGGAAATGCTTTCATTAGAATTGAAGCAAAAAATTATAAAAAAAAAAAAAAAAAGCATGAGCGCGGTGTGCGTGGGAGTGATCTGGCTAAAAAATATGGCCGGAATATATCTACGATCTCAACGATTATCAAACAGAAGGCAGCCATTAAAGCAGCCAAACCATCGAAGGGGATCACCATTATTTCAAAACGTTGCAGCCTTACCTTGGAAGAGATGAAACGCCTTGTGTTGATATGGATAAAGGACAAAGAGATTGTTGGCAATAAGATCACTGGAACGATCATTTATTAGAAGGCCAGCGCTATTCATTGTGACTTGAAGGCGGCAGACTCTGGGGGTGACACGGGGGAGAGTTTAACCGATCCTACGACGGAGGAATTCAAGGGGTCTCACAGTTGGTTAAAAAAAATTAAGAGACGGACCAGGATTCATTTAGTTGTTCGTCACAGAGAGGCTTCAAGTTCAGACACTATGGCTGAAATGATTTTGTTAAGAAGTTTGAAAAGATCGTGGAGGATGTAGGCTACGTAGAGCAGCAACTTTTCAATTGTGATGAAATCTGCCTGTTTTGGAAAAAGATGCCTAGTCAAACATACATCACCACTGAAGAAAAGAAAATGCCTGGAAATAAGCCTATGAAGGATCAGTTGACTCTTGCCCTATGTGCCAACGCCAGCGGGGACTGCAAAATAAAGCCGTTATTGGTTTATCATTCCGAGAACCCTAGGGCATTTAAAGCACATAGAGTCAATAATGACATGCTGCATGTTTTCTGGCTTGCTAATTCTAAGACTTGGGTTACTAGGCACTTCTTTGTTGAATGGGTGAACCAAGTTTTCAGCCCAGCTGTCAAAATGTACCTTCAGGAGAGGAATTTGCCTTTAAAATGCTTGCTTTGCTTGGATAATGCTCCCGCTCACCCCCCGATGATATCATCGACCAGTTCAAGTTCACCAGAGTGCTGTATCTTTCACCGAACTATACCTCTATCTTCCAGCCCATGGACCAGCAAGCCATCTCTAATTTTAAGAAGCTCTACACCAAGCACTTATTTAAGCAGTGATTTAATGTCACGCTAAGCACCAACTTGAATTTGTCTGAATTTTGGAGGAGCCATTCAATATCGTGACATAGATCAGGCATAGAAGGGAGTAATTCGATGGACCCTGATATCAGCTTGGAAGAAGCTTTGGCCTGATGCTGTTTCTCCCAGAAATTTTGAAGGTTTCGGCCCGAACCTGAACCTGTGCTTGCTGTAAAGGGAGATGTAGAAGAGATTATATCCCTTGGCAAGTCCATGGGTCTGGAGGTCGATGAAGATGACATCACCGAACTCGTCGAGGAGCATCATGTAGAGCTCACCACCGAGGAACTCAAGGAGCTGCATGCCATTCAGAATGATGAGTTCCAAGTACAGTTGAGTAGTTGGAGGACATCAAGGAGGTAGAGCACATCTTAAATTCGTCTGCAATAAAAGAGATGTTAACACATCATCAACACGTGGTTGACTTCATTGATAAGTATCACCCAGAAAAACTTCAGGTTTGCCGTGTAGTTTCGCAATTCGATGATGTCTGCTTGACCCATTTCAGAAAAATTCTGAAAATCCATACCAAGCAACTTTCTCTCAATAGTTTCTTTAAAAAATTTTCGAAGCTGCCTAGTGATCCTGATGAAAAGAAAAAAAGTGAAGCAAAGAAAACTAAAATTGAAGTGAGTGAAAGTGATAAAAATTAAACATCAAAAAGAAGAAAAAGGTGAAAAATATGAAATATAGAAATAAAAAATAAATAAATAAGTTAAGTTTGGTTAAAGTTCATGTAGTGTAAGTTAGAGTAAGTTACGGTATGTTACAGCAGTCACTATCTCTACCTCATCGCTGACAGTCAGTCTCCTCCTGTGTAGCAAAGCCTACACCTGCGTAGGCCTCTCTATAGGGTAAAGTGACAATGAAAACCCCTTTTTTATTTATTATTTCTTTATAATTATTCTTTTCTACATCTCTATTATATAATGCAATTGTATTATTATTATATGTAATTATTTGTAGTAATTCATTAAGGAGTTATCATAGGTTTTGTGGATGTAGAACGAAATATACAAATTACAGTTAATACTTATGGGAATATTTGCTCCAACATACGATCGTTTTAACATACGAACCAGGTCCCGGAATGAATTAAGTTTGTATGTAGAGGTTCCACTACTGGAAAACTTTGCTCCATCACTTCCTCGAAATATTTGAAAATAAAATTTTGTTCTTTGGCTATTTCTATAGTATCCCAAGTATCATTTGATATCCATGGCTTTCTGATTGCAGTGATATATATATGTAATGATTAGAATAGTTAATATTACATGTTTAAAACAAATGACGTAATATGTCATGTTGGTTGGAAGAGCTAACCCTGGGATTTGCTGTAGTCATTCAAATTGTAAACAGGACGTATAATGCAAACCTATGCAAACCTCGGCAAATTGACATTCTTTCTTAACGTCAACACATTGTCTCCTCGTCTGAAAGTTTGTGACGTCACCGGATGCAGGTGTCTTCCGATTTCGTCATGTGGCTAAAGTAAACCAAGCATACAATATCTGTGATATCGATAATTTATTCAGTTCATATCTAAACTTCACCAGAATTGGTCATCTGGACCAACACAGCTTCCTCCAGTGATGGAGATGTTTAACTCTGTTGTTTTATAGAATAAAACTTAAAAACTATTAAGATGTATTCAGTTAATCCATTTAATTACATCTGAAAACAACTCATACTCAAATGTGTGCTTAATACAGTAGCACGCCAATAAATGGTGGCAGCGATTAAACTCTAAGACAGCGGTTAAACTCTAAGAATTAGAGAAAAATCTTCAAGACTTCAAAATAATAGCTGTAAAACCAGAGAAATATCTTCAAGACTTCAACATAAAAGCTGTAAAACCAGAGAAAGATCTTCAAGACTTCAAAATATAAGCTGTAAAACCTGAGAAAGATCTTCAAGAACTCAACATTATCTACAAGAATCTACAATTTTGACTAAGTCCAATGGAAAAGCTAACATCAACATATGTTAGTATACAACCTGAATCTTCAATCAACATCCTAGGAAACCCAAGGACTGGCGTTCAACAATTGCAAGACATATCCAGGAAGAACTACATTCAACAAGAAACTAGAACGAGACATCGCTAACAAAACATCAAGAGAGAGAGAGAGAGAGAAAGGACGTGTCGACTTCATATATAAGCTAAGTAGAGATATTTTGTATTCATTTCAGTTTGGGTAGTGAAGTGTAGTTATCACAAGTCGTTAGTCGATTATTACTAGGGTGAGTAAATTCCTAAACTTTTTTATAAGAAACTCCGAATTCTCATTTAGAATTTTTCTTTCTTTGTGCTAATTCCTTTTTCTTTCAGAAACTCTTGGGGAAATGTTTTGGGATTATTAACAGTGTCGGGGGAATTTTATTATACATATGCGTTTACGCAGTGGGCGTCTGTACTCATATAGATATTTTGATAGAATTGAAAGGGGTCAAAGAGATGGAAAAAAAAAATACAGCAGTCATGGCTCCTCCTGTCAGCCCTACCCCTGGACCTAGTGGTGTAGGCCAGGCTAATCCTCCTCCAATTGTGACGCTTGTAAATGCCAGGTCAGCAATCCTTCCTTTTCAAGGTCGGGTCAACGGGTTCTTGCCACAAAATGTGGAGTCATGGATTTCATCCGTTGATGCCCATTTAAATGCCAAACAAATCGTAGATCCTTTTGTACAATTACAAGAAGCTAAAAGTTTTATAGATTTTTCTAAGGGGGATGCGAGTGCGTATTTAAGAGGTGTTTCATTTCAGGAATCAGTTACTTGGGATGATTTCAAAGATAGGTTACGTGCGATTTATGGGGGTGAGGAAGCCTTGGATGTAGTGTTAACGTTACGAAATACACTTAATCAAGCCATTATGAATCGGCTTAATGTTATTGAGAGAGCAGCTCTCATAGCTGATAGGCTTAACGAATATCAGGACATTTTAGGTAATTCCACTTGGGTTACTAACGATAACATCTCCGTGAAAGATTTTTTACGATTAATGTATTTAACTTGCAATACACTTATGTTGCCTGAAGCTTTAGTGCGGTGCTTTGATAAGAAGTTAATGCCTGCAAGTACGGAATTGGATGTCTATAAACAGATAAAGAAACATATGTCCAAGTGTCCAGATCTCGATCCCGTGTTAACTCAAGTTTTTGCTAAGAATGAAACAAAACCACAAACAGTGAACGTAATTAACAGTCCAGTAGCGGGAGTGACGTGTTACAACTGCAAACGTCAAGGTCACATAAGCGCAGACTGTAGAACGAAATTTTGCTCAGTTCACAACACAGCATCGCATTCTTATAGTCAATGTTACGCGCGTAAGACACAACAATATCCTAGAAATACACAGTCAATTCCACACTCAGTTCCATATGGAAATAAAAAGAAAAATCCTCATTTTAACAATAAGAAGAAACAACAAAATGTCATTGCAGTTCAGAGTCCGAAACAAACAAACACTTCTTCAAATATCGCTGAGCCTGGGCCGTCAAACCAGACCTCGCAAACTCAGTCTAATTTTCAGAATGTGCAGAGCAAAGCAAATACCACATAGTTAACTCTAGAGGGGAAGAGATTGATGTTGGGTCAAGGTCATTCATGTCAACATCAATAGTATTGAATAATCAATTTAATGTTTTATCAGATAATTGTGAGACAATAGATTTTCCTATGAAACACACGGCCGAATTAAGTAAAACAGTGCATGCTCCCGTAGATTTGCAACGAATTCATACAATAATAAGCCAAAATGAGTTACGGCCAACCTTATATGCTGTAAATTTAGAACACAAATCCTTTACGTTATTTTTTGACTCTGGTAGTCCACGTAATATTATGGATTTGAAGACGCATCATTTGTTGTTTCCGAAATTTCCGATTGAAAAATCAGGAATTAGACTTTCAGGTATAGGAAATAATGAATTAAACGTCATAGGCATAACTCATATTCAGTTCAGAGTCGGTAATCGCACGTTTGCCGATACATTTGTTGTTGTAAAAAACATTAATATGTATCCAGCTGTAATTATAGGATACCCATCTATGGGAAATCAAAACATTATCTTAGCTCCTGCCAAGCACGGCGTGTATATCAAAGGGAAATTTTATAAGTCTTCTAATACCTTAAAGTCAGTTTTGGATAAAAAGGAGACGACAAATGTAACCGTAACGTACGTTGAAGAACCAATAATTGTCTCACTAATAAAGAAATAATATACGCGACCCAGCAGAATTCTCGTTCACCCGTAATATCATCTTGCACGCAATCTATCGAACCAAACATACCTTCGAATTTAATAGTGCAAATAAAGAAAACACTACCGGGATCTGAAATATTAATCCTTTCCGATACTTTGAAAACTAACGGATTGTCTGTCACACAAGCTATTTATACAGTAGGCTCACATCAGCAATGTAATATCGAAGTCTGTAATCATTTAAATAACACTTTAGTAATTCACAAAAATCAACACATCTTGGATGTAGAAGTTTATAAACATCGTATTCTTACCGTTGCTGAAATCAATCACTCTTAATCAGTTGCGGATGAATCCCTTTTGCGATCTATTAAAAATAAAATCAGTAAGGACATTCAAGATGAAGAAATTCAGCAGAAAATTTTTGAACTTTTAAGTAAATATCAAGATGTCTTTTCCACTACGGATGGATCCTTAGGAAAAACAGATGTGATCGAGCATCAAATAAGGTTAAAAGACAAGAAAAAAATTATATATGTACCCTCGTACAGACTCCCTATGAAATTCCAGAATGAAATAAATGATGAAGTAGGTAAAATGTTAGAGGAAGGAGTCATTAGAAAATCAAATAGCCCTTATAATTTTCCTTTAATAGTTGTACCGAAAAAAGATCGAACATGGCGTATCTGCGTCGACTTTCGTCGTCTAAACGAGGAAACGATCCCTGATCGATTCCCAGTGCCATGTACTGACGATATTTTGTCTTTGTTAGGTCAGAATAAATATTTTACCAGTTTGGACTTACTTAAAGGCTTTCACCAGATATCATTAGAAGAAGATAGTATCCCATACACAGCCTTCAGCACAGCCAGGGGACATTATGAATTTTTGCGGATGCCTTTTGGTTTACGTTGTGCTCCTATAACATTTACAAGAATGATTAACATAGTGTTTGGAGACTTGTTAGGGGATATATTGCATGCCTATATGGATGATCTTGTAATCTTTTCCAACACCTTAGAAGAACATCTACGTAAGTTAGAACTAGTACTACAGAGATTAAGACAACATAACTTAAGAGTAAAGATTAGTAAGTGTGAATTTTTCAAAACAGAATTGATATATTTGGGTTTCATGGTGTCAAGCCAAGGTCTTAAAGTAGTCCATGATAAGGTGTCGGCTATACGTAATTTTCCCATACCTACTAATGTCAAGGGAATACAGTAATTTCTGGGTTGTAGTGGATATTACAGGCGTTTTATACGCAACTATTCAATAATAGCCGCTCCTTTAACTGATCTTACGAAGAAGGGCGTAGATTTCATATGGTCTGAGCAACATCAACAGTCGTTTAATACTTTGAAGGATGAACTGTATAGTTCTCCTATCTTAAAATTTCCTGACTTTGGTAAGGAATTCTTCATAGCAACAGACGCCTCAGACTTAGGAGTAGGAGGGGTATTGCTTCAGCAATATGATAAACAGTTTTTCCCGATAGCTTTCTATTCTCGAAAATTGAGAACTTCCGAAAGTAAGTATGCAGTAATAGACAAGGAAGGACTAGCTATTGTTAATTCGCTAGTGCATTTTAAGTTCATAATTTACGGTTATCCCGTTAAGGTTCTTACTGACCATAAACCACTAACAGAGTTCTTTAAAGGCTTCAATCACAGCCCTAAACGAACTCGGTGGCATTTGATCATTCAAGATTTTGGCGCAAGAATCGGGTATTTACCTGGGAAAGCAAATATCATTGCGGATGCATTATCACGCAACCCCGTGTCATCTTGTACGGAGCCTTTAGCTGAATTAATAGATATATCAACATCCATGCCTATTGTAAAAACAATATCTGAACAAGAAGATTTAGGCTGGAGTGCTGAATTGTTACAGACTGAGCAAAGAAAAGATCAGAAAATAGAAACAATTATAAATGCTTTGAAAGGCAATCATAAAGAAAAGGAATATTTAAAGTATAAGCAGCAGAATTATATAATCAAAGATAATATTCTGTGTAGGACTGTGACAAGGAAAACCCGCAATACACCACATGTAACTAACGACCAGGTAGTAGTACCAATCTCACTTATTTCCACTGTCCTGAATTGGTTGCATTCAAATCCATTACATGGACACCCTGGGTTCTCATTAATGTCACAGAAAGCCAAATCATTGTTTTATTGGCATACAATGCTTACAGATAAAAAAAGACACATAGCTAATTGTCGCACATGTCAGGAAAACAAAGGGCATACGAAAACACCTGTCAGCCTAGGAGCTTATCCTGTTCCCAATCAACCCTTTGAAAGAATACATTTAGATTTGTTAACAGGATTTTACGAGTCAGACAGAGGAAATAAGCACCTCTTAGTAATTATAGATGCTTTAACTCGATATGCAGAACTAATAGCGCTTAAAACTAAAACTGCGATTGAATGCGCTAGGAAGTTTTACGAGTGTTACATTTGTAAACATGGAATTCCACACATGATAATCTCAGACTCAGGTGGTGAATTTAATAATCACTTTCTTACCTCATTGTGTGAATTCCTCAACATAAAGAAGATTAATACCATGACATATCACCCAGAGTCGAATGGGCTAGTGGAAAGAGCAAATAGGAAGATATTAAATATATTGAGGGTAACACTAGGGGGATCAGACCCCAACTGGGATATTGCAATACCGGCGGCACTGAGTACTCTGAATCATTCATATCATATATCAATTAAAATGTCACCGCATGAAGCATTGTATGGTACCCCAGTTAGAACACCTTTCCATGTATTAACGCCTACAACTAATCTATCAAATCCTTTAAAAGAGTGTATAAATGCAAGTATAAGTCGATATGATATCCTTCGAAAGAATTTAGAAGAATCACAAATCATAATGAAAAGGAATCATGATAAAATAGCGAAACCAACTAAAACATATACCGTGGGTGATAACATCTATATTCAAATCAATGTCAGAAAAGGGCTCAACTATAAACTAACACCTAAGTTTGAAGGCCCATTTAACATTTTGGAAACATTAACGTCCAATAGGTTTAGAATTCAAAACGTAGCCATACCCACGGATGAGAAAATAGTACCATTGGCTCACATAAGAAATTAAAAAGAAAAGAGAGGAAAAGAAGTGAGGGAAAATTCTGTTCTGTTTATGTGATTAAAAGTTTTCTTTTTAATACAGGATTAATTACATATATTTTTTCTCGTTACAGGTTTCCAAGAGGAATTATTTGTTGTTGGGAGTGATATTGTTCGCTCAGACATTTTTCTCGTATGGGATGAGTTCTAAGACTAAAAATATGTATTTCAAATATGGCAATATAGTTGAAAGACAGGAAGACATTTTTATTACATCAACCAACGTAATTGTCGAAGTGCATATGCAAGCAATTTTTCTTCAAGAGAATGATGTCACTAGCTTAAGAACCGCCATTTCAAGGTTTTCTGCATCATTGGATGAGTTGCATAGAAGACATTTTCATTTGACTACTAAGAGTTTGCTTGGATCAACATTAAAAGTTGCAGAGATGCTATCTGATGACTTGAAAAATAAGACTGGTGAGACAGGATCTTTGGCTTATGACCTTTTGATGTGGACTGTAGGACACGAACATAAAGAAAGACGGAATCCGTTCATTTATGTTCCATTAAGCATCTTTGGGTCTGTTGCAAGTTTAGGTTTAGGAATTTCCAATCGTCTTAAAATTAGTAATCAAAATAAGAAAATTGAGTTCTTGACTCATAAAGATGAACTGATTATGTCAGAACTAAGGGATCAGTTAGCTTCAATCAATAAAATTATGGATTTGTTAAATAAACATTCAGATAATATCGTTCAAATTATGGAAGTACAGGATTTGTTGGCAACATTAACGTATTATGATTCAAAGATAGATCACATACATAACAGAATTGCACATTTCATTGAGAAATCCAAGGATTATGTAGAAGCTATCACGTTAGCAACTAAAGGTGTATTGTCGCCCCATTTGTTGCCTATACGTTACTTATAATTAGTTCTGAAGAACGGAAGGGATAAACTAGGCTATGTTCCTTTGTTAGACGAACATAGGTTAGAATTTTATTACAGCCTAACTACAGTAAACGTAGATAATAACAAGATTAGGATTACAATTCCCTTTGATTCTTCTGATGCCTGGTAATCTTACAAGATATCACCATTTCCGACTTTCATGACGAATCACTCAAATCCAGTAATATCCAGTTTGACAGGACACGTACTGATTTCCCCAGACAAGGAAACATATACGGTCATTAAAGACTTAAATCAATTAACTCACTGTTCAGACGCAATGGATAGAAAAATATGTACAGCTGACTCATTTGAATTCCGTAAAAACTTAATGGATTCATGCGAGTTAGGTATAGTGCTAGACGGTGCTCTCTCCCATACAAGTGAAAATTGTCTGGATAAGCTTTATCCCTTTGACAATAAAGAATTCAATTGCAGACTGAATAATGGCTCGTGGATACGATACGACAAGGACGGCTTCAATGTATCATGCCCTGACGGATCCACATCCTTTACCAATATATACGTCGCAGCAGATGGTTGTGTCGGGACTTCCCCGAATTCCATGGTGACTGGTCTACGGATAATCATCAGAGAACGAGCCTACTTCGCGAACTTCACGTTGACCTCTACAATGCCAGCACTTCCTCTCCCATACAACTTAAATGTGGCAAAGCGGTTGATGAAACTTACCAAAAAGGACCACCTGTCACCGACTTATAAAGAAACTCTTCACCCCATACTACTGGCTGGTTTGTGTTTCACGGTGGTGATATTTATCGCCGTGAACATCCTTGTTTGGCGTAGGTTACAGCACAGCAAGCAGCTAAAAAGGAATGAGTTGCATAGCCCCGACAATACCCCCTATTTGATCCAGTTCAAAGCTGTTTGAGTGGCCACCTCATTCGCTAAGGGAGTAATTTGTCAGGAAGATGTATGTATGAAAAGTTGATTAGTACACTAGTAATATGTAATTAAAGAAATTCTCTACATTTGCATTGTTAAAAATACATTTAAAACAACATTTAAAAAATAAATAAAACAAAAAAAAGGATATAAATCCTTTTTTCTCTCGGCATCTAATAAAAATATATAAGCCGGAATGTTAAAAAAGAAAAGAGAAAAAAAAAATATAATAAAATATATAACAGAATCTATGGGCATCTAATAAAATATATCAGCCTTATATATATATATATATATATATATATATATATATATATATATATATATATATATATATATATATATATATATATATATATATATATATATATATATATGTGTGTGTGTGTGTGTGTACGAAACCGTGCACGTACCAGGAATTCGTGTTTGTGCACTAAAAATTGAGTATCTTGTTTCTGACAAAGGTAACAATTATTCTTTATCAAGTTACCGAATCATATGTAAGTCAGAATTTATTTTGTTTTTTGGTACCATGTGATCATTTGCTAGCAATGTACCATATATATGATCTTGGTTTTATCAT
>NC_090733.1:2681020-2689581 GCF_036898095.1 Palaemon carinicauda | reverse complement strand
GCCAATCCTGGCGCCATCTGTATTCCTTGTAGCGTACACGAGGTGCTACAGATACTGTATGTAGGGAGGGGTCCTACAGCCCTTTCTTAGAAAGGCAAGGGCGGGTCCATCAGGACGATATGGCCATCTCACCCAAAAATAGATTTTTCGCTTCGCTCAAAATCCGTTTTTTGGGCTCAAGCCATGTCGTCCTGATGGAAGTGTACCAGAGCATTACTGTATCTGTGGATTCTCAGATCGTGCCGTACTCCCCGGAGGTAATTTTTTCCTGGTCGACTAGACCCAGAGACCTAAGATGTTACCGTTATACATCTTTTCAACTAACTATAAACTATGTTAGAGCTTCCTGCCCCCTACAGGGAAGAGTCCTACTAGACTCCGGAAAGTCTCGAAGAGTACATATATCTATGTATGAATACCAGGCAAGCTAATATAGTGGTCTCGCCCTATATTAAGTAAAGCATAGTTTGTATAGAACCACTGCGTCAATATATATTGACCAGTAATCCGCACAATACTTGTATTGGACAAAGGTTTATATCCGCATAGGAAGAAACTAATAAAACCGCCCTCGTCCCTTTATGGAACGGAGTCCTCGCATTAGGGGACTACATAAACCAATGCAACATAGCTTGCATAACAGAACAATTCTATCAGAATTATCCCAGATACGATACATAGAATTAAAATGCTCAATTATACCAATAAATTGACACAGGTGAAAGAGACGCAAGGTTCTCAAGAACAAGTTTATTGACAGATAATAAACAGACATGTTAACATCATATATATATATATATATATATATATATATATATATATATATATATATATATATATATATATATATATATATATATATATATATATAAAAGAGGATAACCCAAAACTTTAAGCATAAGTATGATAGTAAACAGAACTTGTTTATCTGAAAGAAAAAGCATTAAACACCACTTTAATAAGATACCAAGGTATCAAGTCATAAAAGTCTGTATTACAAATCAATCACATTAGCGTTAGAAACGCTCGGCACACATGTCTGAACTTATGCTAGGTTCACCTTTGAAAGAAGGAACAGTCTATATGGGCACTTGGTGCCCTCATTTAGTTTGTAGTACAGTATGTACCTACACACTCACCCTGGACTTAATCGTCCCAATTAAGACCACTGTTCCTCGCAGAGTTAAACAGTAGGGTTAACTACACGATCCACTGCTACCACAGATCTCTTAAGTTCCTCTACTTGCTTCGCATAGTGGCGAAAGAACACCCTGGAAGACTTCCAGCCCGTGTATGAACGGAGATGTTCAAAATCCATACAATTAAAGAAATTTAGGGATGAGGCAACTTTCCTCGGATCGTGACCTGCGGGTGTACTGTCAGGATCCGCTCTGCGAATAAAATATGTGATTTTCGCTCTGCATTGATTCAGAGATAAATTTGAGCCTGATGTATCTCCCATGAATAGTTGACCACCCTTGAAGTCTGAAGTTCTACGAAGATAGACCTTTAGGCATTCTACTGGACATAGAGATGCATCTTCTTTCAGAGGGCAGATTCTCCAGGGACCCCACCTGTTGGTGGGTAACTCATTCTTGGCGAGAAACGTAGGATCCGGAAACAGGTTCAGATCCCCCCCATCCAGGAACTGAACACGACCTGCCTCTCTCGAGAGGGCTACGATCTCACTAACCCTGGCCGCGGACGCGAGTGCAAATAGGAAAATAACTTTTTGTGTCAAATCCTTTAACGCACATTCTTCATTGCTCAACAGGGAGGCGAAATGAAGAACTTTGTCTAAAGACCATGAGATGGGCTTTGGAGGTGCTGAAGGTCTGAGCCTAGCGCAGGCTTTCGGAACTTTATTAAAGATCTCGTTACCTAGGTCGATCTGGAAGGCAAATAAAATGGGTCTCATCAAAGCAGATTTACACACTGAAATCGTGTTAGCTGCCAACCCTTGGCCATGGAGGTGGATAAAGAAAGATAAGCAGAAGTCTGTTGAGATCTCCTGCGGATTCTTTGCCTTACAAAGGCCACCCATTTTCTCCAAGATGACTCATATTGCCTTCTAGTCGATTTGCACTTATATTCCTCTAGGAAGTCTATGCTGGCTTTCGAAATCCCGAAACGCTTTCTCACCGCAAGGGCGAGAAGATCATGAGCTGCAGGGTCCGGTTTTTCTGTAATGAAGCGCAGACAGTCGACTTCTGGACTCGCTGGGTCAGAACTGGATGTGGTAGCGGCACGAACTTCATCTGTAGTTCCAACGCCAAGGGGAACCACATACTGTTCGGCCACTTGTGGGCCACTATTGCCGCTACCCCCTTGAAGGATCTCAGTTTGTTGAGGACCCTCAACAGAAGGTTGTGAGGAGGGAACAGATAAATCCTGGACCATCTGTTCCAGTCGAGGGACATTGCGTCCACTGCTTCCGCTAAGGGGTCCTCGTACGGGGACACGTACAGAGCAACTTCTTGTTGTCTTTCGTCGTAAAGAGGTCTATTTGCAGTTCTGGGACTTGATTCAGAATGAAGGAAAATGATCCTGCGTCTAAGGACCATTCCGACTCTATCGGTGTGAACCTGGATACAGCGTCCGCTGTCACATTGCGGACTCCTTGAAGGTGAACTGCCGACAGGTACCACTTCTTCTTTTCCGCCAATCGGAAAATGGCTAACATCACTTGGTTGAGAGGTGGTGACCTCGACCCTTGTCGATTCAAGCATCTCACAACCACCTCGCTGTCCATCACCAATCTTATGTGGATCGAGTGACGCGGGGAGACTTTCTTTAAGGTAAGGAGCACTGCCATAGCTTCTAGAAGTTTATATGAAAGGTCCTGAATAGCTTGGACCAAGTCCCCTGGACTTTTTTCCGATGAGAGTGACCTCCCCATCCCTCCTTTGAGGCGTCTGAGTGAATCGTCATCGACGGTGGAGGTGGCTGAAGAAGAACCGACTTCTTTAGATGTCTGGCTTGGGACCAAGGTCTGAGAAGAGTACGTAGCCGAGGCGGCACTGGTCTTCTCAGGTCTCTTCGCGCGTTTGATGCATACCATCTCCAAACTCCGTTTGCATCCTTTAGCTGTGCTCTTAGCACTGGGTCTGTCACTGAAGCAAACTGGAGAGAGCCTAGTACCCTCTCCTGTTCGCGTCTTGATATCCTTTCGGAATCTAGAAGTCTCTTGACAGAGCCCGCTATCTCATTCCTTTTCTTCTTCGGGATGGAGAAACTGTGTGACAAAAGGTCCCAGTGGATTCCCAGCCCCTGGAACTTTTGGGATGGAGAAAGTCGAGACTTTTTTCTGTTGATCTTGAAGCCTAGGTACTCTAGGAACTGGATCACCTGACTGGAAGCTTGCAAGCATTCGGTCTCGGATGCTGCCCACACCAGCCAGTCGTCCAGGTAGGCTACTACCTGAATTCCCTTTAGGCGTAATTGTTTGAGAGCTGCGCTTGCAAGCTTCGTGAAAATCCTTGGGGCTATGTTTAGCCCGAATGGCATGGCTCTGAAGGCGTACAGTCTGCGTTGTAGCCTGAACCCTAGGTAGAGGGAGAGTCGACGGCTGATTGGAATGTGCCAATAGGCGTCTGACAAGTCTATAGAGACTCAGTATGCCCTCTTGGGCAGTAACGTCCTTATGTGTTGTAGTGTTAGCATCTTGAATTTGCAATTCACTATGAACTTGTTGAGTGGCGTCAAGTCCAGAATGACTCTGAGCTTTTCCGAGTCTTTCTTGGGAACACAAAACAGCCTCCCTTGGAATTTGATGGACTTCACCTTTCGGATCACCTTTTTCTCCAACAGTTCTTGAACGTACTCCTCCAAAACGGGAGTGGAGTGTTGGAAAAACCGAAGGCACGGGGGTGGAGTGCTGTACCAGCTCCAGCCCAGTCCATTCTTGAGTAGGCTTTGGGCCCAGGGATCGAAGGTCCAGCGATCCCAAAATTTCATCAGTCTCCCTGCTACCGGTATCGTTTCACTTGGACTGCCGTCCTAAGGCCTTGCCTCCCTGACCACGACCACCTCTGAATCCCCTTCCCCTTGAGGGGCGCCTAGACGAGCCTCTGGCTGCTCCTCTAGGTTTTGCACGAAAGGAAGAAGACTGTCCTTCGAACGTTGGGGTGAATGTGGTTGACTGACCTGGCACAGCCTGGGGTACCCACTGAAAAGTAGTTGGGGTTTGTGCCACCATCTGGGGCACTGGAGGCAATGGCAATTGCAGTTGCTGTTGCTGTCTATAAGGCTTGGCTGGCCGAGACGGTAGCCTAGTCCTCATATTCTTCCTCTTTGGTTGAGGACCCTCATCCGGGGAAGATTTTCTTTTGATAGCCAGGCCCCACTTCTGGAGAAGGTTTCTATTCTCCACCGCGGCCTTATCAACAACCTCTTTGACCACATCGGTAGGGAAAAGGTCTTTTCCCCAAATGTTGGAGGAGATTAACTTCCTTGGCTCGTGTCTCACCGAAGTCCCGGTGAACACGAACTCCCTGCAAGCTCTCCTTGCCTTGACGAAGCCATAAAGGTCCTTCGTCACTGTTGCTAGGTGAGACTTAGCCACTACCATGAACATTTCATGGACCTTGGGGTCACTTGCCATCGTCTCAAGAGTAGTCTGATGAGACATTGAGGCAGCCAGTCTTTCTTTTATCTCGAACTCTCTTCGTAAAAGAGATTCGGACAGCTTGGGGAGGTCCTCACCGAATTGCCGTCCGGCAATATCAGCCTCCAACTTTCCCACTGAGAATGTCAGATGGACATCCTTCCAGTCTTTGTGGTCCATAGGCAGGGCCAGCGACAAGGGTTTACACTCCTCCAGGGAGGGGCAAGGCTTGCCGGCCTCGACTGCCTTTAGGACAGCCGCAAACCCTTTCTGTAAAAAGGGGAAGGCTCTATCAGGAGAAGACACAAAAGAAGGGAGCTTCTTGCTCAATGCAGCTACCTTCGAGTTAGAGAAGCCTCTCTCTTTCATCGAGGATGAAAGTAGGGCTTGAGCCTTAGCGTGGTCCATAATAATGACCTCCTTCGGCTCTGTCTCCTCCCTTGAAGCTGGTTCTTTTCTCGGCCGGACATAGCAGTCCGGATATGATGCCGTGCTGGGCCAGAATTCTACCTCCTCTAGGGGAACTGAACCCAGCTTATCCGAGATGACGATCTTTCCAGTCGTCATCGGCATGTGCTCAGCATACCTCCATGGGTTAGCATCTGAGCATATGGGAAGGTCTTTCACATTGAGCCTTTTCCGGGGCCCATGTGATTCTGCCAGGGACTGCATACGCAGTTCCATTGCAGCCGCCTTCTCCTGATTCTCCTTCTGCATTTTTTGGATCATTCCAACAATCGAAGAGAGGGCCTGTCCCAGTTCTACTGGGAGACCAGCCGATGTTGAGGGGATAGGCTCCGGCATCTGAACCGGAGTAGCCGACACCTCGTCGACCTCATCCTCTACGACATCTGGGGTTTGAACTTGATCCTGACCTTCTGCCAGGAGGTCTTCTTCCAAACGTTCGTCCAGGTCAGACATCCTGTCATCCAACTGGATGTCTTGCATCGCGACTGCGACTTTCACGTCCACCTGGACTTGATCTTGAGGGATCTCCTCTTAAGGCTGGGGAATCACTGCCTCAGCTGATGCCTGGGGAAAAAGATACGCCCTCATCTTCTCACTTGGAAGATAAGGGCCAGAGGTGTTCTTCTTGAAGCCCCTTACCCAAGTACGAAGCTTTTCCCTTGCTATATCCCTTGATTCCGCCGTTCTAGGGGAATCAAAAGCCTCAGTAATGAGGTTAGTGCATACAGTACATACCTGAGGGTCCCAATACTGGAGATCATCCTTGGAGACAGCGCATGCTGCGTGTCTCCTACAACACTCATGTCCACAGAGGTTCTTGCTGCAGACATTGCAGAAAACATTTCCGCACTTTGGAGGGTCCTCCTGTAAAGAGAAGAAATTTCCATGAGTATCAAGTGAACTATGTATCACTGGATATGCATAGTATAGCATAACAATTCATGAAGGAAATACACACACTTGTGTTTCCCTCAAAACCCATTGTTGCAGCCTTCCAGATAATAAAATCAAAATGGTTTATCTCTTCTAGAGTAACAAATGCAAGGTTTCCAGAGGAAACAGGTGGAGCTCACACCTAAGCAATGATTTTAAAATCCTGGATAATAGACAGGGAAGAACTCAGCTTCCTATCTGAGGGCAACAGCAAAGGGCTGTGCAAGAAAACACAATAGTGTTAGAAGATACAGTGCTGTACCTAAACCTTTACTATAGTTTTCTTCTTACTGTATATGCTATACAGAAGAATACTAGTACAGTATAGGAGGATGTGTGCCGGCCTGCCTTTGCCGGCCGGCACACACCACAACTAGCTTTAAAGTATACTACTTAACAGCTATAGGGCGGCAGCACTCTGGTTCAAATGCCTGTGCGGGTCGGCAGCAACTGCCGGCCGGTAACAGCCAGTGTTGGCCGGCAATGGCTGCCGTCCACAACTACACAAGGTAGTACCCAGCTGCCGGCCACACTCTTGGTGACCGGCAGACAAGGACTGACGTAAGCCGGCCGGCAAAGGTACAAGACCGATGCCAGCCAGCAGCAAAAGAACCAGAAGACTACACCTGCCCGGCTGCCGGCCTCACAGGCCGGCAGCCGGGACAAGTACAGCACTAGAAGAAAATAGAATGGATGCCGGGATAAGAGTGTACACAACCCCCAAGCCCGGCAACCGAAAGAGTGCATTTAAAAAAGGGGAGAAACTAATTCAGGCTTCCTTGACCAATGCCGTCCGGCTCTGCCGGCAGGCATGGATGAGGGACCAAGAGAGGTCCGGGCAGCACTCGAAAACATAAGACCCTTGCCGGCCAGCAGCTCTGCCTGCCGGTAATGGGCTGAGTCAATTCCACATCCCAACCTATACTAGGTCCAGAAGTAGAACGACGTACAGTACAGTAAGACCCCTGCCGTCCAGCTCTGCCGGCTGGCAAGGTACAGTACAGTAATGGCTAGGCCATTACGGAGATAGAGGGGGAAGGGACAAGAGGGTCCTGCCAACCTTGCTTTAGTGACAGATCACCCGCAGCCAAGAAACTTATCTTAGCCTAAGGGAGATCTAAGGGGAAAGGCCAGCAATACTTGCCAGCTTCCAGAGCACCAAAGCAAGGAAGGCGTTGCTACTCCCAAGGGAAGAACTTATCCTCCCCCGAGAACAGCAACAGGACTTAGTCTGGTCGATCACAAAAGAAGGAATCATAACTACAGAAACCTTCGGTAGTGACCTAAGGGAGCTAAGCTCCCTTTGTATGTGTTAGGTCAGCGAGGGGGACTCTGCCCAAAGCCAGACAACACAGACTTAGACTAAAAACTCTGTTGTTCTGTCCCTCTTGAACCATAACTACAGGAACAGGAAGGTACAGTAACACCCTAGTATAGTTTTATCGAAAATAAGTTCGGAAAAAACCACTTAGGGATAAGCCCAAGGCTTAAACAGAGGGAAAGGGATTGCATACCTTCTCCGAAGAAAAGAAAGCAACCGGGGAGTATGATAAAGTATACTAAGGCTCCATAAGTAATTAGCTTAGGCACCAAGAGAATCGATTACCTAATTCACCGAAACTCACACGTATACAATCTTGGAAATATTCCACTCAGTCTAAAATGTATAAAATATAGCCTAAAGCTTCAATAAAATTTTAATTACATTCGGAAAAACCAAAATCATGCATGAAGTACTAGGACCAAACGACTAGGCTACATGGCCTAGCGTAGGCCAGAATGGCGAATACTTCCCCAAATAATACTAAGCACGAAAGGAAATCCCATGTAAAGCTAAATAGCTAAAATTTATTAAAGCAAAACAACCAGGAATGTCGCTCTGACTAACTAAGTTATACCTAGCGAGAGACAGTGTCCAGGACAACTCTGGTAGGCTACGGCTCTTGTATCAAAGATTAATCCTATTAATCACTCAAAATTTTACCAAGAGCCTACATTTATACATAACAGACACTATACTCAACTTATCAGAGGCCAACGAAGACGGAGAAGCCATGAAAAGCCGAATAAATACAAGATTTGCGAGAAAAACAGGAAAAAACACCGAGTTGTTAAGCTATGCAAAAAGGAATACAGATGGCGCCAGGATTGGCGCCAGGCACGCATACGAATCGGGGGATAGGGAAGCCTTGGGAGCGGCTCCCCTTTTTCTTTCCCGAATTCGTATCTCGTCAATCACCTCCTACGAGGCGAAATCTCTGTCCAGGATGTAGATTGCCATGGGATGTGTCTAGAATACGTCCTCTGATATGTCGCGATATCCCTTTCACGAGGGATACTCGCTCCAGGAGTTAGAATTCTTGTACCTTAAGGTAAATTCTCTGGGAATATCACCGTAGTTGTAATATACCCTAGGAACTTCCATCAGGACGACATGGCTTGAGCCCAAAAATATATATATATATATATATATATATATATATATATATATATATATATATATATATATATATATATATATATATATATATATATATATATATATATATATATA
>NC_090733.1:2676020-2678520 GCF_036898095.1 Palaemon carinicauda | reverse complement strand
TTTTTTTTTTGTTATTTCATGTGAAGTACTGTATATTTAAAAGAATTCATTAAAATATTTCTATATATAATCCAAATTAATTTTTCTATTTGGCATTTATATATCCACAATCAAATTAAACCAAATATCATCAATTAGAATAACATTACTTAAAAGGAGGTAAGACCCTAGATGGCCCGCATTGAAAGGATTGAATAAATGCTTATATAATAGAGTATCAAATCCCTCCACGCAGTGACCCTGGAAAGAATTAGATGATTGATGCAATGTATATAATGATCAATGAGCTACTGATGAATATCACTGTAAGGCTCTATTATATTTATGAAGCTATGAATGTTATTAAATCGAGATTGACATCTTTATGAAATAATTGAAAATGGAAATTGATTCCATTCTCAGTGAAAAACTTAATCTAGTTAAGGATGAAATAGCGTTGAACAATTAAATTCAAAGGACCCTACAAAGGTCAGAAGCAAAATTGGTTTAGATCGAAGTAAATAAGGTGAAAAACTAATGTCAAGAGAGAAAATAAACGCCCTGTCAGAAAATTTGTTGAGTTTATTTTGACAGTATAAAATAGGGACCCTTAGCTACATGGTGAAATCGAGCCAAGTAAATAAGAAATGAAAAGAAATTCAAAAAATTTCTATTGGAATCAGCACAAGAGATAGTTGGTAAAGTTGCTAAACAAGATCAAGGAAAACTATTATAATTTAAAAAGTTGGAATGAGATGAAATAAAATTTGCAGGACTATCAAAAACCAATAAACAAACAAAAAACCAAAGGTGTTCAGAAATAAAATCACACTAGAATTAAGGAATCACTAAAGAAAGGAAGATGCATCAAACTGATGAAAAAGAAGTCTTGGAACAAAAAACTAACAGATGTTTGTTATAAAGGATGAAATCGGATATATAAACAATAGAGATGGAGTGATAAAAATGGCAGATTTCTATACAAAACTATAAACAGTGATATATCAAATAACTTTTCCAATAGAAAAAATAAAACACCTAAGCCGTACCAAGCATAAAAGTCGGAGAAAAAAAAAGAAAGTATTAAAAGGTAAGAAAAAAAATGAGGCAAAGCAGCAAGAGAAGACCGCCTAACAATTGATTTGATAAGAGACGAGGGATATTTCATCGAAGTAAAGCTAGCTGAACTTTATACAAAATATCTGCAAGAATGCTCTATACATACAGACAGTAATTGTTTTCCCAACACACGAGATAGATATAAAAAAGAAAGATAACCTTGACATGAAGAGCTTTTGGAAAATAGAATGAGATTATGAAAAGTAAAACACCTCTTTCTCTAGAAAGAAATAAAATTAATCAAATGGTTCTTCCACTTTTAACTTATGAATCAGAAACTTGGATCCTTACTAAAGCATTAAAACATAAGCTACTTACAAATGAAAGAGCAATGGAAGATATAATGATGGGATTAACGCTAGGCAACAGGTAAGATACAACTTAGATAGGATATGAAACTAAAGTAGAGGAAAATATAACAAAAAGTAAGAATGAGAAATGAACGTGATCAGGACATACAATGGAAATGGCAGATAATATATGAGAATTAGGAATAACAGAATGGGGTCCCATAAAAAAAATTGAGGTGAAGGAAGAGAAGACGATGGATTGACGAACTAAGATATAACAAGACAAAGACAGACCTCAAACAGACGCAAGAGGAAGGACAAGTCTGAGTTATTGTTATTCAGTGAACTAGTAATGGCTAATATATATATATATATATATATATATATATATATATATATATATATATATATATATATATATATATATATATATATATATATATATATATATATATATATATATATATATATATATATATAAAAATGTACATATATATATATATATATATATATATATATATATATATATATATATATATATATATATATATATATATATACATATATATATATATATATATATATATATATATATATATATATATATATATATATATATATACAGTGGTACCTCTATATACGAATTTAATCCGTTCTACAACTGACTTTGGATGTAGAAACAAATTTTCCCATAAGAATACATTGAAATAGGATTAATCCGTGGTTGAGCCCAAAAACCTATGATAACTCCTTAATAAATTACTAAACATAATTACACATGACAATATGCACTCTAAATTAGAGAATAGACATTTAAAAAAAAATAATTATCAAAAAATAGTAAATAAGAACTGGGTTTTTAGCGTCACTTTACCTTAGAAAGTCCAGCGCAGGTATTGGTCTAGCTACGCAGAGAGGAGATGGACGGGTGGCGAGGAGGTAGAGAGGGTGACTACGATAAACGTACACTACCGTAACTTATTCTAACTTACACTAAGTGAACTTTAACCTAACTTAGCTTATTTATTTTTTTTTTATTTTTTTATTTTATATTTTTTTTCACATTTTCTTTTTTTCTTTTTGATGATTAATTTTAA
The DNA here is from genome assembly GCF_036898095.1 of Palaemon carinicauda. Lineage (NCBI taxonomy): Eukaryota > Metazoa > Arthropoda > Malacostraca > Decapoda > Palaemonidae > Palaemon > Palaemon carinicauda. Next base: position 2,676,035 of record NC_090733.1, on the reverse strand, counting down.
TCACTTTCACTCTTT
>NC_090733.1:2661020-2671020 GCF_036898095.1 Palaemon carinicauda | reverse complement strand
TATATATATGTATGTATGTTTATATATATATAATATATATATATATATATATATATATATATATATATATATATATATATATATATATATATATATATATATATATATATATATATGATAAATTTTGCACATTTTTACGTGTTTTTCATATTCAAATAAGCCATCTATATTTTTGATATATTAATGTCTGGATTCTCTTAACAACCTCGGGATCAAAGCCCCATGCGAAATCTCACAAAGACAAGAGCTTGGCTCCGGCCGGGAATCGAACCCTGGTCGGCAAGCTTATATAGACAGTGACTAACCCATTCGGCCACGAAGGAAGATAAAAGTTAATGACAATTCTACTGTACTTATACCTGTCGAATTCAGGTATTTTGTACTTAGAATTGAAATCAACCCATCTTCACCATCGTAGCTAATTGGTAGTTTGTTACTTGGCATTCAATTAATGATAAATTTTGCACATTTTTACGTGTTTTTCATATTCAAATAAGCCGTCTATATTTTTGATATATTAATGTCTGGATTCTCTTAACAACCTCGGGATCAAAGCCCCAGGCGAAATCTCACAAAGACAAGAGCTTGGCTCCGGCCGGGAATCGAACCCTGGTCGGCAAGCTTATATAGACAGTGACTAACCCATTCGGCCACGAAGGAAGATAAAAGTTAATGACAATTCTACTGTACTTATACCTGTCGAATTCAGGTATTTTGTACTTAGAATTGAAATCAACCCATCTTCACCATCGTAGCTAATTGGTAGTTTGTTACTTGGCATTCAATTAATGATAAATTTTGCACATTTTTACGTGTTTTTCATATTCAAATAAGCCATCTATATTTTTGATATATTAATGTCTGGATTCTCTTAACAACCTCGGGATCAAAGCCCCAGGCGAAATCTCACAAAGACAAGAGCTTGGCTCCGGCCGGGAATCGAACCCTGGTCGGCAAGCTTATATAGACAGTGACTAACCATTAATATATCAAAAATATAGATGGCTTATTTGAATATGAAAAACACGTAAAAATGTGCAAAATTTATCATTAATTGAATGCCAAGTAACAAACTACCAATTAGCTACGATGGTGAAGATGGGTTGATTTCAATTCTAAGTACAAAATACCTGAATTCGACAGGTATAAGTACAGTAGAATTGTCATTAACTTTTATCTTCCTTCGTGGCCGAATGGGTTAGTCACTGTCTATATAAGCTTGCCGACCAGGGTTCGATTCCCGGCCGGAGCCAAGCTCTTGTCTTTGTGAGATTTCGCCTGGGGCTTTGATCCCGAGGTTGTTAAGAGAATCCAGACATTAATATATCAAAAATATAGATGGCTTATTTGAATATGAAAAACACGTAAAAATGTGCAAAATTTATCATTAATTGAATGCCAAGTAACAAACTACCAATTAGCTACGATGGTGAAGATGGGTTGATTTCAATTCTAAGTACAAAATACCTGAATTCGACAGGTATAAGTACAGTAGAATTGTCATTAACTTTTATCTTCCTTCGTGGCCGAATGGGTTAGTCACTGTCTATATAAGCTTGCCGACCAGGGTTCGATTCCCGGCCGGAGCCAAGCTCTTGTCTTTGTGAGATTTCGCCTGGGGCTTTGATCCCGAGGTTGTTAAGAGAATCCAGACATTAATATATCAAAAATATAGATGGCTTATTTGAATATGAAAAACACGTAAAAATGTGCAAAATTTATCATTAATTGAATGCCAAGTAACAAACTACCAATTAGCTACGATGGTGAAGATGGGTTGATTTCAATTCTAAGTACAAAATACCTGAATTCGACAGGTATAAGTACAGTAGAATTGTCATTAACTTTTATCTTCCTTCGTGGCCGAATGGGTTAGTCACTGTCTATATAAGCTTGCCGACCAGGGTTCGATTCCCGGCCGGAGCCAAGCTCTTGTCTTTGTGAGATTTCGCCTGGGGCTTTGATCCCGAGGTTGTTAAGAGAATCCAGACATTAATATATCAAAAATATAGATGGCTTATTTGAATATGAAAAACACGTAAAAATGTGCAAAATTTATCATTAATTGAATGCCAAGTAACAAACTACCAATTAGCTACGATGGTGAAGATGGGTTGATTTCAATTCTAAGTACAAAATACCTGAATTCGACAGGTATAAGTACAGTAGAATTGTCATTAACTTTTATCTTCCTTCGTGGCCGAATGGGTTAGTCACTGTCTATATAAGCTTGCCGAACAGGGTTCGATTCCCGGCCGGAGCCAAGCTCTTGTCTTTGTGAGATTTCGCCTGGGGCTTTGATCCCGAGGTTGTTAAGAGAATCCAGACATTAATATATCAAAAATATAGATGGCTTATTTGAATATGAAAAACACGTAAAAATGTGCAAAATTTATCATTAATTGAATGCCAAGTAACAAACTACCAATTAGCTACGATGGTGAAGATGGGTTGATTTCAATTCTAAGTACAAAATACCTGAATTCGACAGGTATAAGTACAGTAGAATTGTCATTAACTTTTATCTTCCTTCGTGGCCGAATGGGTTAGTCACTGTCTATATAAGCTTGCCGAACAGGGTTCGATTCCCGGCCGGAGCCAAGCTCTTGTCTTTGTGAGATTTCGCCTGGGGCTTTGATCCCGAGGTTGTTAAGAGAATCCAGACATTAATATATCAAAAATATAGATGGCTTATTTGAATATGAAAAACACGTAAAAATGTGCAAAATTTATCATTAATTGAATGCCAAGTAACAAACTACCAATTAGCTACGATGGTGAAGATGGGTTGATTTCAATTCTAAGTACAAAATACCTGAATTCGACAGGTATAAGTACAGTAGAATTGTCATTAACTTTTATCTTCCTTCGTGGCCGAATGGGTTAGTCACTGTCTATATATGCTTGCCGACCAGGGTTCGATTCCCGGCCGGAGCCAAGCTCTTGTCTTTGTGAGATTTCGCCTGGGGCTTTGATCCCGAGGTTGTTAAGAGAATCCAGACATTAATATATCAAAAATATAGATGGCTTATTTGAATATGAAAAACACGTAAAAATGTGCAAAATTTATCATTAATTGAATGCCAAGTAACAAACTACCAATTAGCTACGATGGTGAAGATGGGTTGATTTCAATTCTAAGTACAAAATACCTGAATTCGACAGGTATAAGTACAGTAGAATTGTCATTAACTTTTATCTTCCTTCGTGGCCGAATGGGTTAGTCACTGTCTATATAAGCTTGCCGACCAGGGTTCGATTCCCGGCCGGAGCCAAGCTCTTGTCTTTGTGAGATTTCGCCTGGGGCTTTGATCCCGAGGTTGTTAAGAGAATCCAGACATTAATATATCAAAAATATAGATGGCTTATTTGAATATGAAAAACACGTAAAAATGTGCAAAATTTATCATTAATTGAATGCCAAGTAACAAACTACCAATTAGCTACGATGGTGAAGATGGGTTGATTTCAATTCTAAGTACAAAATACCTGAATTCGACAGGTATAAGTACAGTAGAATTGTCATTAACTTTTATCTTCCTTCGTGGCCGAATGGGTTAGTCACTGTCTATATAAGCTTGCCGACCAGGGTTCGATTCCCGGCCGGAGCCAAGCTCTTGTCTTTGTGAGATTTCGCCTGGGGCTTTGATCCCGAGGTTGTTAAGAGAATCCAGACATTAATATATCAAAAATATAGATGGCTTATTTGAATATATATATATATATATATATATATATATATATATATATATATATATATATATATATATATATATATATATATATATGTGTGTGTGTGTGTGTGTGTATGTATGTAGATAGATATATAAATAGCCTATTGTATATATGATATTCATATATCTCTGTATATACAAGTGTTCCTGTATAAGTTTGTGTATTTTTCAAAATAGTATGCATAATTCTTCATTATTTACATAATAATTCTTACGTATATAGTTTTCTTGAGGTTTCGAAGAATTTTTGAAAAACGAGATTTTAAAATTGTTAGTAATATTCTTTTTCTATTACAATTTATTAATCCATCACTATTTACGTTCTTCCTCCCCCACCCCCTTCCATGCTCTCACCAATCTTTCAATCTTATCATCCTAAAAGATTTTGCCCAAATCTTCTCCCGGACTTAAACTTTTCTCCTTTGGTACAAAAAAAAAAAAAAAAAAAAAATTCTTTGTCACTTAAGCTAAGCAAAGTTTGGTAGGGTAACATTACTTAAACCTCCTACCATCGACTGACTCAACTTCAGGAGGGAGGAACAGTTTAAGGAGCTCCGGCACAATGTGATGAAATGGGGTAAAACTTAGCGAGAGTTCCAAAGGTGCTCAGCTTACAAGGTGAATGAATTTTAAAGTTAGCTCTTACCAAAACTTGGCTGGCTATTTTCCAAATTATTGATGCATAATTTGGAAGAATTGATTCTTGAAAAGATATTGAGGTATAAGAACGCCTTATATATTTTTTTTTTTGTTATTTCATGTGAAGTACTGTATATTTAAAAGAATTCATTAAAATATTTCTATATATAATCCAAATTAATTTTTCTATTTGGCATTTATATATCCACAATCAAATTAAACCAAATATCATCAATTAGAATAACATTACTTAAAAGGAGGTAAGACCCTAGATGGCCCGCATTGAAAGGATTGAATAAATGCTTATATAATAGAGTATCAAATCCCTCCACGCAGTGACCCTGGAAAGAATTAGATGATTGATGCAATGTATATAATGATCAATGAGCTACTGATGAATATCACTGTAAGGCTCTATTATATTTATGAAGCTATGAATGTTATTAAATCGAGATTGACATCTTTATGAAATAATTGAAAATGGAAATAGATTCCATTCTCAGTGAAAAACTTAATCTAGTTAAGGATGAAATAGCGTTGAACAATTAAATTCAAAGGACCCTACAAAGGTCAGAAGCAAAATTGGTTTAGATCGAAGTAAATAAGGTGAAAAACTAATGTCAAGAGAGAAAATAAACGCCCTGTCAGAAAATTTGATGAGTTTATTTTGACAGTATAAAATAGGGATCCTTAGCTACATGGTGAAATCGAGCCAAGTAAATAAGAAATGAAAAGAAATTCAAAAAATTTCTATTGGAATCAGCACAAGAGATAGTTGGTAAAGTTGCTAAACAAGATCAAGGAAAAAAATATTATAATTTAAAAAGTTGAAATGAGATGAAATAAAATTTGCAGGACTATCAAAAACCAATAAACAAACAAAAAACCAAAGGTGTTCAGAAATAAAATCACACTAGAATTAAGGAATCACTAAAGAAAGGAAGATGCATCAAACTGATGAAAAAGAAGTCATGGAACAAAAAACTAACAGATGTTTGTTATAAAGGATGAAATCGGATATATAAACAATAGAGATGGAGTGATAAAAATGGCAGATTTCTATACAAAACTATAAACAGTGATATATCAAATAACTTTTCCAATAGAAAAAATAAAACACCTAAGCCGTACCAAGCATAAAAGTCGGAGAAAAAAAAAGAAAGTATTAAAAGGTACGAAAAAAAAGAGGCAAAGCAGCAAGAGAAGACCGCCTAACAATTGATTTGATAAGAGACGAGGGATATTTCATCGAAGTAAAGCTAGCTGAACTTTATACAAAATGTCTGCAAGAATGCTCTATACATACAGACAGTAATTGTTTTCCCAACACACGAGATAGATATAAAAAAGAAAGATAACCTTGACATGAAGAGCTTTTGGAAAATAAAATGAGATTATGAAAAGTAAAACACCTCTTTCTCTAGAAAGAAATAAAATTAATCAAATGGTTCTTCCACTTTTAACTTATGAATCAGAAACTTGGATCCTTACTAAAGCATTAAAACATAAGCTACTTACAAATGAAAGAGCAATGGAAGATATAATGATGGGATTAACGCTAGGAAACAGGTAAGATACAACTTAGATAGGATAGGAAACTAAAGTAGAGGAAAATATAACAAAAAGTAAGAATGAGAAATGAACGTGATCAGGACATACAAAGGAAATGGCAGATAATATATGAGAATCAGGAATAACAGAATGGGGTCCCATAAAAAAAAATTGAGGTGAAGGAAGAGAAGACGATGGATTGACGAACTAAGATATAACAAGAAAAAGACAGACCTCAAACAGACGCAAGAGGAAGGACAAGTCTGAGTTATTGTTATTCAGTGAACTAGTAATGGCTAATATATATATAAATATATATATATATATATATATATATATATATATATATATATATATATATATATATATATATATATATATATATATATATATATATATATATATATATATATATATATATATATATATATATATATATATATATATATATATATATATATATTTGTTATATTTTGTTATATTTTCCTCTATATATACAGTGGTACCTCTATATACGAATTTAATCCGTTCCACAACTGACTTCGGATGTAGAAACAAATTTTCCCATAAGAATACATTGAAATAGGATTAATCCGTGGTTGAGCCCAAAAACCTATGATAACTCCTTAATAAATTACTAAACATAATTACACATGACAATATGCACTCTAAATTAGAGAATAGACATTTAAAAAAAAAATAATTATCAAAAAATAGTAAATAAGAACTGGGTTTTTAGCGTCACTTTACCTTAGAAAGTCCAGCGCAGGTATTTGTCTTGCTACGCAGAGAGGAGATGGACGGGTGGCGAGGAGGTAGAGAGGGTGACTACGATAAACGTACACTACCGTAACTTATTCTAACTTACACTAAGTGAACTTTAACCTAACTTAGCTTATTTATTTATTTTTATTTTTTTTATTTTTTATTTTTTTCACATTTTCTATTTTTCTTTTTGATGATTAATTTTAATCACTTTCACTTTCTCCACTTAAAATTGATTGAATTTTTTTCTCTTCACTCTTTTGCCGTTTTCTTTGAACCACTTCCTTCCTCTTCATCACTAGTTCGCTTTGTAAATTTTTAAAAGAAGCTATCGATAGAAAGTTGCTTGGTACGGCTTTTCAGAATGTTTCGAAAATGAGTTAGGCAAACATCCTCGAACTGAGCAAATACACGACAAACCTGTTTTTATTTTGGATGGTATTTGTCGATGAAGTCGACCACGTCTTGATATTTTCCTAACACCTCTTTTATTTGCGCCGAACCTAACACATGTTCTACTCCTCGATCCCTTCCTTTTCATCACTAATGTGCTCAGACATAGCATGGAGTTCCTTGAGCTTCTCTGTGGTAAGTTCATCGTGATGTTTGGCGACGAATTCCATGATGTCATTTGCGTCGACCTCCAGACCCATGGACTTGCCAAGCGAGACGATTTTCTCTACGTCTTCCACTGCACTCACCACGGGATCAGGTTCGGGGTCAAAACCCTCGAAATCCTCGGGGGAAAACTGCATCAGGCCTCAGCTTCTTCCAGGCAGAATTCAGTTTCCGTCGAGTTACTCCCACCCAAGCCTGATCTATTATCTTCAAGCAGTGCACGATGTTACGGTGGCTTTTCCAAAATTCACGCAAAGTTATGTTTGTGCTTTGCGTGACATTAAAGCACTGCTTGAATCGGTGCTTGGTGTAGAGCTTCTTGAATTTCGAGATGACTTATTGGTCCATGGGCTAGAGGATAGAGGTGGTATTCAGTGGAAGATACAGCACCTTTATGAACTTGAATTCATCGAAAAATATCATATTCAAGTCCGGGGTGGGGTGGGGGTGAGCGGATGCATTGTCAAGGCATAGCAGGTACTTTTAAAGGCAATTTCTGCTCATGAAGATACTTCTTCACAGAAGGACCGAAAAACTTGGTTAACCTATTGCAAAAAGAACTGCCTAGTGACCCAAGCCTTCAAGTTGGATCCCCAGAAAACATGAAGCTGGTCCTTATCCACATTCTGTGCCTTAAAGGCCCTAGGGTTTTCAGAATGGTAAACCAGTAAGGGCTAGACTTTAACCCTGGATAGGTACGGTCCTCGGACACCCCTTTAAGGGTATACTCGGACGCGAACGACCCCGACGCCAAAAAAAATTCTTGAAAAATCAGTTTTTGCAGTAACCTCCTTTTTTTCTTTTGCCAAAAAAAAACTTCAATGAATGCTTAAAACAACTGTAAAGATAAATACTACTCATCTGCAGAAAAACTATTTATTATAAATATTTAAAAAATTAAGTAGAAGAAAAAAAGACCTGACATAAAAATTCATAAAAAAGTTTATACATATATACACAAATCCTTTTAGGAATTGATTCTTGAATGTTTAGGACACATCTTGATGTATTTTTGGATGAAGTCAGACCCATGGAGGTGAAGATCTGAAATGAGAAAAAAAGGGTAACTTTTTTGGCCAAAAAAAATTGTCCAAATTTCATGAATTTTTTTGGGTACCCAAATGAAATAGGAAGTGGCTAATTTTTTTAGGGAATAAACATATGTTATCCTAAAATAGAAATATGTAAAAAAATCTTCATTATTTTGTAAATTAATTTATATCAGGGGCCATATCTAAAGGTAATTTTTTGAGTACTTGGAAATTTCGTAAAAAAATACATATATTTAATATATAATATGATATTTATGCAGGTAAAAATATACCAAAATATCACAAATTCTATAGGGAACAAGAATATATATAGATAGGGCAGCTTACGCTTCGGATATGTCACACAAAATGGCCGCCAACCACACTGACTCAGACTCCCTAATCTGCCACTTGAAATGTAGGAAGGGTATGTCAATTTCAAGGTGTTATTTACTAATCTAATTATTATTGGATATGCATAAAAATTGTATGGTGGGTTGCTGGATAATTGTCGATTATTTTACGACTATAAAATTAAAATTCTGACCCAAAAAAATTTTTTTGAAGGGAAATAAAATCGAAAAAAAAAAATGTAAAACAATATTTTAGCTAAAAAAATTTGATGATATTCAATCAAAAAAAAAAGTAAACAAAATTTTCCGACAAATAAACCTCTAGAGGAATCATTACTCTGTGATAGTTCCTTAGTACGTAGTAATTTTGAAAGAATTGGGAAAAAACGAAAAAAATGGCAATCACCGGAAAATCGAACACATACCTATATATACGCCATATCTGGCTAAAAAAAAGATAGGCATGGGTAGCCAGATCATCTAGAAAACACTTTCCAACACTATAAAAATATAAGTTTTGCGACACTACTTGCCAATTCCTTACGGTAACATGACTAAGCAAAAAAATGCAAAACAAATAAAAAGGGGCACTCGTGGAAAAATGGCCATTCTAATATACGGCATTTCAGAAAAAAAAATTTCAGCCACGTGCTAGGCAAACCATCAAGGCATATTTTCCGACAAATAAACATATAAATGAAATATTACTCTGTGATAGTTCCTTAGTACGTAGTAATTTTGAAAGAAATGGGAAAAAACGAAAAAATGGCAATCACAGGAAAATCGAACACATACTTATATATACGCCATATCTGGCTAAAAAAAAAATAGGCATGGGTAGCCAGATCATCTAGAAACACTTTCCAACACTATAAAAATATAAGTTTTGCGACACTACTTACCAATTCCTTACGGTAACATGACTAAGCAAAAAAAATGCAAAACCAAATAAAAAGGGGCACTCGCGGAAAAATTGCCCAACATTCTAATATACGGCATCTCAGATAAAAAAAAAGACATGCACGTGTTAGCCCAACCATCAAGGCACACTTTCTAACACATAAACATGAAAAAAAAATCAATAATATACGGCAATTCCTTACTACGTAGTAAATTTTTACAAATATTGAAAAAAAAACAGAAATTGGCAACCGCAGTTATATACCCAATATACCAATAACTACGTCGTATCTGACAAAAACAAAATCACGCATGGGTAGCCAGATCATCTAGACATACTTTCCAACACTAAAAAAGCAAAAGTTTTACGACACTATTTCGCATATCTTACGGAAAAATGACTTGGCAA
>NC_090733.1:2646020-2653520 GCF_036898095.1 Palaemon carinicauda | reverse complement strand
AATTTTTGGGTCCAGGCGGCTGAAATAAAGTAACTTCAATTTTGGCTATTTCGTGAGAAAATTATAGAAATTGTGATAATTTGAAAATCACATCAAAACAAAAATAGATAATTGACTGAATTAGGTTTTAATAAAAAAATATTTATGAAAAAAAAAATAGTTTAGTGGTAATCAAAACTAGGCACAATGATCGGTGCCTGTCTTCTCGTTCTGTTCATTTCCTTCCACTTCTTTCAAGAAAAGATTTTGTATTTGTAGGGTTTAGTTTCTTCATGTAAGGTATAATTTCCTCGAAAAAAACGTAATTCTTCATTTTCCAATTCATCCTGATACTTTCTTAAGTATTATAACTTTTTCAGTTTCAACAAGTTGCTAATTTTTTCTTACCCTGTAATCAAGATTTGGTTTTTGTCACTTCTTAGACGGCGGGTTTGTTTGCCAACCATTAAGATGTTTATCCGGTGTCAAGGAGAAGATGGAGAGGGTGACCTAGAAGTATGTGACACGAGTTATGGAGAAACATGGCTTTCATGCGATTCATTGTCATCACCAGGTGCAAATTTGTCATCGTCAGTTATTCAGATGTTTTCTTCTCGGCTCAGATTTGAGCTCTTAGATTCTGGCAGATAAATGTCTTTCAAAAATGACAACTAAGTGAAGTTTGACTAAATACTTAGAACCATTTCTGAAGTTCTAACACTGGATTTGGGATTTTGAATTTCTTGATTTATTTCCTATAATAGTTTTTAGCTTTTTCATTTTCTTTTTACAGAAATATTTGAAAGATACATTGAAATTTTTATCAATAAACCAAAATGGGACAAAGGCCAACATAAGTTTTAAAAAATATCATGTAATATTGTTATGATAAACATAATTATCTGCTATTAGTAATTAGTGAATTATCATAACAAACAAAATCTTAACATATTTTTCTCTCCTTGCTACTGGTGAATTTTCTCGATCTTTGGCTTTGCGTTTTTGTCGTGGTAGAAGTACTACTTCAGAAGATGTAAAGGAAACTCGCAATATTATTTGCAAGACTTCAACCAATGAATAATTACTGTATCCAACTAAAGAAGTTTGTCTTACAACTGCAGAATTTTTTTTTGACAAAATATGGAATTTTCCTAACTGTATTGGATTATCGGATGGGAAGCATAATACGCATAATACAGAATTATGTTTTAGATAAGGAGCGACAAAACTCTATTTTTTTTACCTGTACCTGGAGAGATGATACAAAGCGCACAGCCCTGTACACCACCTCAGGTGTGCTATTGAGCAGTGGTTTAAATTTCAGGGAAGCCCTATCTAATTATTTCATCGTAGTTGGAAGAGCTCCATGGCAGAATCATCTACCCTTACAAGGTAATATAAATTAATTGTTCCTTTTACTGTAAGAATTCACTAATATTTGCATAAAACATATTGTTTAAACATATATACAAAAGATTTTCATCTTACTTTCAGATTTTCCGTGGTTATCTTTCCGGCCTCTTGGTTGGAAATCTCTCTCTCTCTCTCTCTCTCTCTCTCTCTCTCTCTCTCTCTCTCTCTCTCTCTCTCTCTCTTAAAAGGTATTAAATGGAGATGATTTAGGGTAAATTTCAATACAGGAAAAAGGTACACCCACCATTTATCGTCAATATCTTCCTAACGTTTGTTTAAACTGACAATTTTGTAGACTGAATTATGAAGATCTCACGATGCTCTCCTCCAGAATATTTACCCAATGAATTCTTCAGTAGCTATGTCTGGAAAGGACCTACTGAATGCATCTCCTTTTGGTTCCTTCAAGAACTGATGGAAAAATGGCATGGTCTTAAGTGAAGACGCTCAAAACCTCCTCAATATTTTAAGTCTTGTTACTTCGCGGCAACTGCAGAGGTTTGAGGATTCCCGCTCATCGGTTGTGGCCATATTATGAAAGAAATCTTATATATTATTTGAAATGTTCGTAGGAGCTTCTTCCATACAACCTTCATGCTAGTTGTGTTTGGTGTGCTGCACTTGTTTCATACACTGTAATATTATTGCCTTCTGTTAACAACCACCTCGCACATTGGTGACCCTTGGAGTTATCAGCTCCTCATCGCCTTTTTTTCTGTCCACCACTACACCCTACCTTGTTACGATGCTGCCCACCTATTCTGCATCATTGAAACCGCTCACCCTTCGCCATCAGGGAAGTGTTCGCTTGGTTCCAGCGCGACAAAGTTCAGTTTTGCATCAAGTGTGTGATTTTCTCAAGCAGCAAAGCAGTCTATGTCTTTGTGGTAAGCTCTGGGGACACTTTCCCTGAAATCTTTGACTGGCAATAGGATAAAGGGGATTCCCGCAAAGCGTATGACGCCCAGAGTGGCAGTACTCATCCTCGCCAGCCGCTCATATAGCCAAGCTTTTCCAGCTCTCTTAACAGCCGTTGGAAAACCAAAAAGCTTTGCTCATCGTCAGGGAAGGACCAGTGTTGCTCGCTTGCAACCTGCCTCAGTCAGCTCTCCTTGTGAAGTAAACCTACTTCACGCACTTTGAGTATGACGCTTACCAGGACCTGTTCGCACTGCCATCCCTGATGACCAAAGTCGACGTCCTTATGGACAGCCACTTCACCACCTTGAAGACCTCGACTAATGCCTCTACTCTTGACAAACAGGACATCCACTCAACACTGACCAAAGCTAACGTGAGTGCGGTAAGACATAGATGCCCACCTGGTAACTTATTAGTCATCTGCTGCAGTTCTGTTAGTACCACTCTGGATTCAGGGTTGCTATGAAGAACTATGCAGATTGTTATCAACGGCCAAAAAACATTTAAGTAAGCCATCGCTTGTGGCGGTGGCAACCCCTGTCAAAAATCTTTTATTTTTACATGATGCATGTACTAGTGTGCGGATTTTGGTAAACACCTATGCTCTAACAAGGTCAATCTCCAGGACATGACATGGTCATTCTAAGACTACTTCCACACTTTCTGGATGCCAACGGATCTGAGATCCACACCCCCAGGTACGGGACATTCACACTATCGTTTAGGAGCGCCAAATACCAATGGAAATTCCTTGTTGCCGACGTGATATTGTCGTTACTTGTTGCATATTTCCTCACACATTTCTACTTCCTGGTTGATGTTGTGCATTAACGATTAGTCTACGCGGACTCGTACACATTAAGACCTCTTCAACCCACCCCCTGTGACGTAGCACCCCACATCAGCGTACACACGGATGCCTCCTCACATTGTACATGGAAGTTGCCTGTCCTAATTTTGTCAAACGCCCATGGTTCCCGCCAAGCATGGCATTTATCACCCTATCAAAATGATGTGGCCCCTAGTGTTCGCCAGATTCCGGTATCTTTCACCAGATGGTTTAGAAGCCGCTAAACGAACATTCACGGAAAAGGAGGAAATTGGCCTTTGCTAAAAGGCTTCAAGACCATGATCGTCGCCCTTACTCATCATCATGAAGGAGATTGGATCCCTTCGCCCTTTTGGGGGGTTCTAGGTGTCTAAGCATCCTGGCAGAGCTGGATCACTGGCCCCTCCCAAGAATCATCAACGTTCTCTCCTACTTGCATAAAGCGAAGGTTCTTTCACTGTTGGACCTCTTAAAGTGGTATTATCAGTTTCCCCTTGAAACTAGAAGACAATCTTAAGATCCCCTCACCAGCCTCTTCGATACATAATCCTTCAATCACTCCTGTTTTGGTCTTCGTGTGTTTGGAGCCACTTTTCAATGACTAATTGATAGCACCTTAGGGGATCTCCTCTTCTGTGTAGGCTAAGTGGAATACATACTTGTGTTCTGTCTCTAAAGAGGAACACCTCTGTCACCTATGCATCGTTGGACTGCCGACAACGGATTGGTCTTTAAGTCCGGTGTGATAAGTGTATCATTGTTAGGGCACCGCATTGCTACTGAAGGTGCTCATCCCCTTCCAGAGAAGCTAGCATCCATTCACAACTTCCCTACGTCCTTAGCCGTTAAAGCACTGCAAGAAATCTTGGTCATTATAACATATTATCAACGGTTCCTGCCAGCCATCACCGCCACTCTTGCTCCTCATTATGCATTCCTCTAGGGTAAGCTAATAGTGTTGAAGTGAGGTCCCCATCAAGAAGCGGCCTTCTGCAACGCAAAGGATGCCCTATCAAGCGTTGTTGCTCTTCACCAATGCCAGCGACGCCACTATTGGTGTAATACTCGAGCAGGTGGTTAATGGCTCACCCCAACCATAAACCTTCTTCAGTAAAAAACTTTCCAGGGCACAATCCGGGTATTATACCTTTGACCAAGAATAGATAGCGGTGCATTTAGCTGTCAGTCAATTTCGCCACTCGTCATTCATACAAACCACATGCCTCTGGTGCATGCCTTCACTTGGTAGTTCAAAGCATGGTCTGCCCGTGAATTCTGATATCTCTCCACAGTGGTTAAATATAACTCTACCCTTCAACACATTCCTGGGAAAATTAATCTTGTTGCCAATGGCCTGTTAAGAAACACATTGGCCTCCAATCACCTGGGATTAGATTACAACGCCTTAGAAGAAGCCCAACAATAAGATCCAGAATACCAAGCATGTAGGACATCCTGCACATCCCTCCGGTAGGAAGACGTTGCATTGAAAGTCTCCAATGCCATCCTCCCCTATGACATCATTACTGGCAGACCATGACCAATGATACCTACTCCCATGTGCACAGCTACTGCACAGCTACTGAAGATGAAGTTCATTTGGCATGGCATTAATAAGGATGCTAAGGATTGGGTTTACACCTATTCTTAATGCCAAATTTCAAAAGTACAGCGACACCCAGATTCAAGAGTGAGCACCTCTCAACCTCTGCGTCGTTTTGCCCATATTCATGTCAATGTAGTAAGTCCCCTACTCTCCTCACAAGGACATTGTTACCTGCTTATCGTCATTGACAGCATCACTTGTTGGCCTGAATGCATTCTCATGCAAAACTGTAACATACACTTCATGTTAATCTGCCTTACTCTCAGGGTGGATAGTGAGTTTTTGTATCCCGGAGCAAATCACCTCTGATAAGGGTACCACTTTTACCTCTCAATTATGGATATCATTAGCAAATCTTCTGGGTATCACTGTACATCAGACAACCGTCTATAGCTCCACAGCCAAAAGAATGATTGAGCTTTATCATCGCACCATCAAAGAAGCTTTGATGTCCTTCTGCTATGACTAACTGGTTTACTCAACCTCCCTAGGTCCTCCTGGGACTAAATACCACTCCTAATGATGTGTTGCATGTCTCAGAAGTTGAAATGGTTTCTGATGACCTGCCTGTCGTCCCTGCCGAGTTTTTCCCGTCTGCAACCTCTTCCGACAATCTCCATAGTCTATGTCACATTAAGGGAAATTTACTCTATGCCAAAAGACATACAAGCCCCAGTGAAGCTATACATACGGGGCAGATTTGCACTTGGCAATGCAAGTTTTCCAGAGCACACCGACGGCTTTCTCATTTAACCTTTAGGGCAAAGAAGATTCGGTCTCTATTGACCACCTAAAACCTGCTATATCTGTATGATGACCTGTCTATGATGCTTCTCTCAAGAGTTATGCTCCCTATTTCTCATGAATGTCTTTTTAGGGGGAGCCATACAGGCTTGTACAATTTATTGCTCGCTCCTCCTACCCAGATAACAGAAGCTGTTTTAGCTTTCCTTTGCATGTATTAATTTGTTTTAGTTTTTGTTATCTGATAAATAAAAAATTTCAGCATTTAGCTCACATCTCTGTTAACAATCACCTCGTACACCGGAGTGGTGCGGTGCCCAAACCCCAGGCAATAACAAGATGTGCTATGGTGCACCGCTTGAAGTGCGGTAGTGCTTCTAATACAAAAATATAGTTTTTATAGTTTTCTTAGTTCCATCATGAGAGTTACGGTACTACCAAGTTCGGCATTTTAAAGTCAAAGGTAAAGGAAAACAGCTTACATGTCTCTTCAAAACTGCCAATAATTTATCAAAAATCCTTTGAGTAGCCTCGGCTCAAGCTGTCTCTTCACCAATAATTTTTCTTGAAATCCTTTCATACATCATGCTCTCTAAACGACGTTAGACAAGTTTCTAGGAAGCAGAATATCCATAAATGATCAAGAAAAGCAAATAAAAGTACATACAAAACAGAATCCGATCATTTCAAATAACAATCAACTAAATAACCACTTAGTTCTAAGCCATCATTACACAATATTTAGGATGAGGACTCAATTGTGAATAAATTCTAACAAGCAGAGGAAAAAAACTACTTACACAAAACAGTTCTTCCCTTGTTAAATCAAAATGGTTTTCCTGCCTTTTATTTCAAGCTGTAATAGTAGTTTTAATTTCGCCTATATACAAATGCATCGCTGCATATCAGTCTACATGCATTGACATATTTCTAACGTCAATAGATTTACAGGTTTGTGTTTAATGTGCGAAATAACCATCTTTTAACACTCGAGATAGTGAGAGGACAATGCAAACGAGAAAACATAGAAGGCTAATCCTCAGCTATTATTGAAATTTATCAAGGATTCCATGTGAGAGAGAGAGAGAGAGAGAGAGAGAGAGAGAGAGAGAGAGAGAGAGAGAGAGAGAGAGAGAGAGAGAGAGAATAGTCAGGAATAATATTTATGGTTTCTCTGCTGAATTAAAGATGAAGAAATGGAAATAAGTCCTACGAAAAATAACAATAAGTGAAAAACAGAAAAGGAAGTCAGGGATTACAACCCTTTTAATCTGAGTGAGAGAAGAAAAGCGCAGAAAAGAGATATTACTGAAATCAGGGGAAGAACAATAAAACAAAACTGAGAACTGTAAATGTGTAATTTTTCATGCCACTCTATATCATTGGATACCTCTTACTGTTGTGTACATTCAATTACCAATTCAAATTCGCGTTGCAATTTGATTCTGATAATAATTTATAAAGTAAGTGATCTTTTGTATACCTTATATGATACTTAGATTGACCGATTAAACTATTAAAACCGGCGTTACAATCTATATGGTTATGAACTGATATCAAATAGCAACTGCTCATAAAAAAATTGTGATAAAACATTTAAAACAAGACCTAAGATACTGGCTTGAACTAAAAGAACCAAATGATGCGAAGAAAGTAAATTAAAGTAGGAAGAAAGTAGTGCATAAGAAGATTAAAAAAGCTATGAATACATCGAATAAAAGCATCTTATATATTTCCATTTGCTGTTATAGTCTGGAAATAAAGATGGTAGAATGTATGAGAACCAATTTTCTGTGAAAATCTTTAGTTATGGTCGTATTTATAACAATTAATGTTTACGTAGGAATCTTCGACCTTATGAAGGCCTTATTCAATTATAAAATTGAAGATGAGGTCTATATTTCCTCAACTCTTAATATATTGAATAAATACTTATTAGCTAAATATATGGATATCCTTGTTAAAATCAAGACTTCTTAGAATATGAGAGGTTGTTGTTTTTTTTTCT
>NC_090733.1:2638520-2643520 GCF_036898095.1 Palaemon carinicauda | reverse complement strand
GACCTCAGCTGCAATGCCGCTGCTCCTTAGTGCTGAGGGGGTAAGGTTGTTGGTACCGATGGAGGTTCCAGTGCCTGCTCTAAGTTCGTCGTCAATGGAAGCACTGCCTCGGCTACTGCTTGTGATGTCTTGCAAGAGGGCAACAAACTCCCTCGTCTCCCCCTTCCTCTGTTTCCTTTTCCTCGAATGTTGGGTGAGGGGAGGTGTGCGTGTGCCACAGCTGATCACTCTCGAGATAGATGACCGTAGGCCTGACAAGTGTAACAGCAGGGGGATTCTTGGGTGGGACACTCCACTCGTCGATGTCCCTCTCCCCCACACTGCCAGCATCTGAAGACTCTTCTAACCTGATGACTGTGTTCTCCCTTACCCAGCTTTGGGGGTTGATGAGTGCCTCTCATGGCTGCCAACTTCTTGGAATCGGGCCCGTTTTGCCAGTCATTTTTTTTTCTCACTACCTCTGCTAACGAGCGATTGTCATCGAACAAATAACCGCATAAATACGAGTAATAGCTTTTTTTATCACCTAGGAGATTGGCACTCCCGAAAAATGCGAGTTGCAAGACTAAGAACGGATTCAGCTTCCAAAATTTTTGGTTTGTAATTTTCTTTTATGTCCCCATTTCTCGCATCAGGCAAGGCATATTTAGTCAATTAAACGATTCTTTATTTCAGAATAACTTCTTAAACTGTCTTTTGGCCAATACATTACCTCCATCGTAGGAGCATCTTTCAGCAATCTGATCACTTGAATGGCTTTTTCTCTTTCCGACCGCCCTTGTGTGGCTACTTCAAAGTCTCTCAAAAACACTTCAATCGATTGAAACCTTTTGCTAGGCCGTTGATCACCAAAAGGTCTAGCAGTTTCCTGGAGTTCTGGCAACTTTCGAACTGTGATCTGCGTATCTTCACTCTGCTGTGCATGTGTACTTTCACTTGTGTGCGTTTGAACTTTGTTTATGTACGTTGGATATTCTGTGACTGTGCGCCACTCCTCTTCCCCTTCAACCAAGATTCTGTTCATTAACTATTCTAAATTTTCCAACTTATTTTCCAATTATTACGTTCTAGTTTCTTGTCTATATTCTTCATCGGCAAGGCTATACACCGCTCCTCCGTTTTCCTCGCCCGCAGTAATAGTGTCCGCTAATTTAATTCTCACGTATGTAGGTGTATTAAACTTCTATTTTACCGGCTCAAAGAACAACTTCACCCACAGAATACACAAACAGATGTATTTTTACACCTGACACTAATATGTCTCATGTTGACGGATAATGAGACATCGGAACATGGGTTTTTTCACTTTATTACAAAGGTTCCTAAGTACACTATACTGTGCACAGCTAACACTCTCCCAGGTGAGAGCCTTGTCTTCTTGTGTGCACAAAGGCAACTAAACACCCCTCGCTATCAAAAAGCGATCTTGCTACAACAACATGCTGAGTTATAGGTTTCTGTGGAATTCTTATGATTATGGAGTTCATTTACCTTGACATACAATGCATATCTATATACAAGAATTAGGACATATCTCTCTATCTATCTATCTAGCTATATATATATATATATATATATATATATATATATATATATATATAATATATATACATACATATGTATATATATATATATATATATATATATATATATATATATATATATATATATATATATATATATATATATATATATATATATATGCAGAAGAACCACAGGGAAAATGAAAATACAGAATATACACTTGAGTCCTGACTAGTTTCGTGATACTTCCTCAGAGGAAGTATCACGAAACTAGTCAGGACTCAAGTGTATATTCTGTATTTTCATTTTCCCTGTGGTTCTTCTGCATCTGAGCATCACGTTTTCCTGTGATTTTTACGCATATATATATATATATATATATATATATAGGACTAAGCACTCATTTTTTTAAGTTCGGAACCAACAATCTACAAAATTAATTCGATAAAAACACTGTTATATAGATGTTATCATGTATGTTCATCTTATCTTGGGTTTCATTAGGAAGAACATTTTCTAATATAAGTTTTTAATTACAATGGGTTCCCTCTGAACTCCTATTACAATGAAGTCAAGAAGTTTTTAGATAAAGTTTACAGTCAAAATGTAGCAATTCAAACAGTCAGTAAAAAAAGTTATATGACTCCTTTCCATACAATGGTTATGTTTCGGAGAGACTAAGAACAGAGGTTATGAGTGTTGTGGGGAAGTGTTATCCGAACATAGATTTAAAACTGATTTTTACTAACAAGCTTTCAGTTGGCTCGCTTTCTGAATATAAGGGGAGTCAGCCTACTACCTTGTGTTCCGATGTCAATTACACTTTTCAATGTGCACTCTGTAATGAGTGTTGTACTTGAAGCACATCTAGACAGCTTCAGTGTAGAATTTCGGAGCACAAGGGGTGGTCGATACGAACCAGTATAGTTTTAAATAGGAAACCAATTTCAGCTATTTATGACCATGCATTTAAATCTGGTCATGCCATTTCTAAGGAAAATTTCAAAATTACAGACGGACATAGTAGCGTCAGCCAACTGAGAATCTTAGTCTATAAATTTTTAAGACAAAACCCAGCCTGAATGAGGGTTTACCTGTTCACTTGCTGGTAACCCATTGATCCGTCTGGTCTGTGGGTTGCTGCTCTGGATGCGTGGTCATAGTCTCCTGCGGGTGACTATGTATATCAGTTATTGAGTTTTTTTTTTATATAGTTATATGAGTAATAAGTCTTTTATATGGTATGATATTCCTTGATTAGTTTGATTTTAGAGCTAGTTTGGCAATTCTTGGAAGTATATCTTCCTAACTATATACTTATGATGATTTTTATTAATTTTACACAATGATACTTGTAGATAGGCTGAGGATGACGTAAGTTATGTCGAAAGCTACCAAATAAAGAAGATGGTAGCAGCATTGACTATTTTATTTCTACCTAAATTACGATTCCTGAGAGGAACCCAACCATCAATTTTTTTATATATATATATATATATATATATATATATATATATATATATATATATATATATATATATATATATATATATATATATATATATATATACATATATATATATATATATATATATATATATATATATATATATATATACATATGTTTTCGTAAATACATACAAAAATGCATTCATGAATATGATTTTCTTCTTTTTCAATCCAGCATATAGTAGTTTTCTTCTTTCTTCTTTCTACAGATGTGACCCCCAAATTTTATTGCTTTTTTGAATGATTACCTAGGACCATGGATAAATCTATTTACCCCTTCAAATCTAACTTCTATGTCATTTGCATGTTCTGTAACGTTTTCAATTCAAAATTTTCATCTAGGCTGCGTATGTGATTATCGAGTGTTCATCTTAGATTTTGCTTTCACGGTTCTATTATCAGGATCGTTTATGATAATTCTTTGAAACATGATTAACTTACAATATAGAATAATGTGGGTCATCAATTATTAAAAACTAATCTTCAATATTTGGTTTATCTTTTATTATTCTCGTGATATGAATTCCTATTTTGATATAGGAAAGTACTTTTGCTTGTGGACTCCGGTATTCCCAATTGTTAGATATCGATTTCTCTACACAGCATTTTTATTTTTTTTTTGTGAATTCACGATAAATGTTGGTTAATTGAACTTTGATGTTTTATTTCGAAGTATTTAACTTTCATCTGTTTGAATTCCCCTTTCTTTGAACATCATGTGGGGAACTAATCCTCTTTTAAAAGAAGGTTTCGTGTCCTTGATCACAAAATTGTCAACCTTCTGTGCAAATGGGAAGTTTGATCACCCGGTGATGTGAATCCAATACTCAAAAGCAAATGTTTACGTCGTTAAGGAGTTGTTTATCTGTCTCTTTTTTTTTAAAGCATCTTCCTTAATAGTGTCAATGACGTCAGTATGCCAAAGGATATATGTTTGGATATTATCAGTGATTTTAATACTTACTTCTCATCTTTGTTCCTAATAACGGTCATGGGTCTGTCTTTTAATTATTATTTGCTATATTAGGATGAAAATACTATTAATTATTGGTTGCCATTATTAGACAGCAATTATCAACAACCTCAGTGTTTGTTTCGAGTGCATCACACTATTTCCCATAAATATATCCGTATTTGCTAAAATTTATATATCATATTTTCCCACCTTTTGTTTCTGTATCTCATAGAGCAAATCAGAAATATAATGGCTGTGTAAAACCCGGAAGATATGAAATAACATTACGATTATCAATTGTTGTTCGCAGTAGACAATGCCGCGATGTTTATCAATCACATGTATTTCGGGTTAATCCAGCTGCACAACACTTTGGTATAGGTCATTATTTTTCACGAGTAATAAATCAAATAGATAGAATAAATGTGTCATAGAATCCAAAAAAACTCTTTTTCAAAAATTTAATTTATAAACTACATACTCCATCCAACTAATTGCGAGAAATTAACATTTCAAGCCTTTAAGAATAAATTAGGTCCTATTAATAGAGCAATTTGAGTTAAAAATTAATTGGTCAATGCGTCATGATTTCATATTAGCCATTTTTCCAATAGTAAAAGAAAAAAAAATTGCATCAAAGAATTTCCGGAAAGATTTTTTTATGATCAAAATAGCGTTTACTCTGCATTGGTATCAGCGTTAATTTCCATGAATTGCCTCATTATGCAACGTTTGTTGAATAGAAGATCTTATCGGGAAAATTTTTACGTCTAAATACGTCAATTCGCCTTCACGCCTCTCTTATTACTCATTTGCTGTGAAAGAAAGGAAAAAAAATCAAGTTCAACGAATCAAAACTTATTCAATTCATACTACATAGGATAACAGGCCTTATATGGCACCCTAAACTTATCAATTATCAGCAAAATATCATTGTAAGACAAGAATTGAAAATTTTATATGTTACAAAGTTAAAAATAATTATCAGTAAAATAAACATTATATGATTACC